>NC_057800.1:625860321-625870551 GCF_018294505.1 Triticum aestivum
ATGCGTGACTCCCAAGGGAAAAAGGCTAGGTGGCGAATGGCAAAACCAAGGTTGGGCCTTGCTGGAGGAGTTTTATTCAAAGCGAACTATCAAGGGGTTCCCATTATGACCCAACCACGTAAGGAACGCAAAACCCGGGAACATAACACCGATATGACGGAAACTAGGGCGGCAAGAGTGGAACAAAACAGCAGGCATAAGGCCGAGCCTTCCACCCTTTACCAAGTATATAGATGCATTAATTAAATAAGATATATTGTGATATCCCAACAAGTAAAACAATGTTCCAACAAGGAACAACATCTCCGTGTTCCAACAAGGAACAAACTTCAATCTTCACCTGCAACTAACAACGCTATAAGAGGGGCTGAGCAAAGCGGTACATAGACAATCAACGGTTTGTTAGGACAAGGTGGGTTAGAGGCTTGGTTCAACGATATGGGAGGCATGATAAGCAAGTGGTAGGTATCGCAGCATAGGCATAGCAAAAGAGCGAGCAACTAAGCAAGCAAAGATAGAAGTGATTTCGAGGGTATGGTCATCTTGCCTGAGATCCCGCAAGGAAGAAGAACGAGTCCATGAAGAAGACAAACGGACGTTGACGAACGGGTCCTCACAAACGCGATGTTATCGGAACCAACACGAAGAAGCAAACACCGGAAAAGAAGCACACAACATAGTAAACAACCAACACATGAACATGGTATGATATGCGAGATGCGGTATGCGATGCATATGCAAGATTTGACAAGGAATGCATGAACCTGGCCTCAACTTGGAAATCCAAGTGTTCCACTGGAAAGATGAGATGAAATCGCTTGAAAATGATATAAAGAACGCCGGAATCGGAGTTACGGTTTGGAAATGGCAAGCGATTCAAATATGGCACCGGTCTGCGATTTACAGCAAGTAGCCATCTAAATGCAACAAGACAAACATGCTACAGCACTCAAACATGGCAACAAAATACACGGCAGGGATCCACTCATGATGCTTAACAAAAGATGGACATTGAGCTACGGCTAATACATCCATTAACAGGTTCAAACAAGCATGGAAAAAATGCAAACGGTAAACAGATCTCAGACTTGGTGAAATTAACACAAGCCTGGAATTTCAGATCAGATAGCACACTTTGGAGCAGCAAAACTATATGCTACAGAGCCTGAACATGTCAAAGTAAAGCATGGCGTGGAGCTACTCAAAGAGCTTAACAAAAGTCCCTTAGTGACCTTGAGCCAAAAGGGATCAGAAAATACAATTGCACGCATGTGAACATGGCAAAAACATAATCAGATCACAGACTTAGTGAAAACTGGAGCATGCTGAAATAGATATCAAGTAGGCATGTTTACGAGCTCGATGCACTCACTACAGAGCAAGTCATGACAATCTAAGCATACACCCATCAAGAAAACACATTATACAAGCTAGACATGGCAAGAACAACAACATAGCATGCACGGATCAACTACAATATCCTCGGCAAAATCGCTAACAAGTAGACAATTTGCTCAGATTCGCGAAATGACAAAAGTAGAGCTCGATTGACTCAAGCTAGGGTGCTCCATAAATGCCAACAAAGACATGGATGCATAGAGTACTACAAGATTAACAAAACATCCTTACTGATCATCCTCAAAAGAGGCACGGATCACTAGGAAACAACATGAACATATGACATATTGAGATAAACAGATCAAGGACTTAGTGGAAATGCTAAGTCCCTGAAATCAGCATTAACAAGTGCACCACTTTGCAAGCTTGTGCTAGACACCACACACATCACAAAAATACATTGGTTGCACCTATGGAAATATGGCAAAACCCTTAACAAAACATATGTAGAGCTCATGGCATAACATGCACACAATAATCATGGCAAAAATGACAAATATCTAAATGGAGCAGCAGATCTGACAAATAACTCAAGTAGCACTCTTCCAACAGCATTTCTGGCATCAAGATGAACTCAAATGAAAATGATGCAATGAGATGAAATGATGTACTCTCTGAGGCGAACATTTTGATATGCTATATGCATGAATCGGAGCTACGGATGCAAAGTTACGACATGAAGAACATGGGCATTTGAATCTGGAAATTTCGGGGACTTAGTGGAATTTATACCTCCGCGAAAGTCAACGTGGGACGGAGGGATCCGGGACGGAGCGATGGAGATCTGAGACGGGACGTTTGGTTCGGGGAGTGGTGGATCTGGTCCCGATCCACGGGATCTCGCCGGAGACGATGGAGATGGCCGGAATTTGAGCTTGGGGCGGCGCCGGTCGAGGCAAGGCGGAGGAGGCGGTGTAGGTGGCCAGATCCGGCGGCCGGCGGCGTGCATGCCCGGTGGCGGGGTCCTCCGAGGCGGGGCGAGGCGAGCACGCCGGCGAGTCCGGCGATGAGCCGTGGCGGCTCGCGGTGCTAGGAGGAGGCGCACGGCGGCGTTTTCCGGCGAAAGGCGGCGGCGCGGGAACGCCCAGGCGCGGGGCGCGGTCGGGCCGGGCGGGCCGGCCATGGGCCCGTAGGGCCGTGGCGGCACGGGGGAGAGAGAGGAGGCGCTGTGGCGGACACGTGGTGCGCGGGGGTTGGAGGAGAGCAGCAGCGGGGCGACGTGGCACGATGCGATTGGCCGGGCGACGTGGCGGCGGCGCGGACATGTCCGGCGACCGAATGGACATGTCCGGCGATGCGAGAGGAGCGGGGCTAGGGTTCATCCGCGAAAATATCGGGGATGGCCACATATATATAGGTAGAGGGAGCTAGGAGAGTCCAAATGGGGTGCGGTTTTCGGCCACGCGATCGTGATCGAACGACCGAGATGATGGAGATGGTTTAGGTGGGTTTTGGGCCACTTTGGAAGGGTGTTGGGCTGGAACACACATGAGGCCTTTTCGGTCCCTCGGTTAACCGTTGGAGTATCAAACGAAGTCCAAATGGTACGAAACTTGACAGGCGGTCTACCGGTAGTAAACCAAGGCCGCTTGGCAAGTCTCGGTCCAATCCAGAAATGTTTAACCCCCACACACGAAAGGAAGGTAGAAATGACCACCGGAGGAGATAGGAGCGCTGGAACGGACAACGGGGAAAATGCTCGGATGCAAGAGACGAACATGTATGCGAATGAAATGCACATGATGACATGATATGCAATGCATGACACACAAGCAATGACAAGGCAACAACAGCGAATAAGCGGAGGACACCTGGGATATCGGTCTCGGGGCGTTACAACACTCCACCACTACGAGAGGATCTCGTCCCGAGATCTAGAGTAGCACCGGAGGGAAAAACGGAAGAGAAAGAGAAGAGGTAAAAACTAAGTTGCTCCTTTGACAATTGAGTGAAACCAAAGAACCTTGCGAGGTTGAACAATTTGAAAGAAAGAATACAACGAAGATGAATAAAGTCGAAAACACTCCGTTAGAGAAGAGGGACAAGGAACACTGTGAAAAACCTTGAGGTTTAAGGGAAGATATATATTGAAAACACTTCAGTTAAAACAAGATAGAGAAGGATTAAGAATGATATAATTTGGACAGCACTCCGACTGTAAATGGAAGAAATTGAACATGATATTGACAAACCGAGATGAGGAGTGAAAAGAGCAACATCACTAGACCTCTGAAACGCAAGGAAACAAGATCTTGAGAGAGCACGGTTACAACAAATGCTAGAACGGAGTTGTTGGAAAACCAACAACGAAAAGAATAATCTTGATATGGTCTTATGGAACACATCTCAAACTTATGAGGTGACAACCTGCCACTCATGGGAAAAGGAATTGGATTGATATGAACGAGGAGACGAGAAACTTATTTCACCGGGAGGATAAATGAAGAACTCGGGTCCTTTATAAACACCATAGATAGCAACAAACCATAGGGAAGGCTTTAGGTGAAATATAACCCAAGATAATTCCAATGACGATATTGATGGATTTAAAATACATCATTCATAACAACATGTGAGTTATGAAACATGAACTCAAATTATTAAGAATGACATAATACCACCTCCAATAATATGGTAGAAAGAATTGCACTCCGGATTACAAGAAGAAGAATGCTTGAGCTCCTTAAAAGAATCTCAATGAACACTTCAAGAAGGAATTAAATCCTTGATGAATCCATCATGTAGAACCTCCGTGAAGAACTCCGGTAACCAAAGGATGACGAAAAAAAAGGAAGTTGAAAACACAAGGTGAAACCTTGTAATGATTTAGACGAATCTCCGTGGTGAAATAATTGAGAGAACTTAGGAGTCCGGGAAAAAGAGAAGATGAAACAATTGAATTCAGGAATTTGATGGACCTTCAGAATAAGGAATTAATCACTATGAAGAAACAAGAATAAGAATTACGTTATGCGTACCCTTCACCAATTTGGATTGATGAGAAGCAATGGATCGCATACGACTTATTCTCGTAGAAAGGATTTAGATAGATATAGCGTCAACTTGAGAATGCCTTCCATGAAACACCGGTAGAATTGAAAACATGAATGAATTGATAAGGAAGAGAAATCTTGAACGAACCACCGTAAGAATTGAACAACGAATGAAGTAAAAGGATGAATCACCGGTAAGAATTGTGAAATGAACGAAGCAAAGGCACAATTCACCGGGAAGAATATGCAGAACGAATGAAGATACTTGAGGGTATTTAGATACAAGTGGACGAAGAGATCAAGACCTGCTTAGATAAAACTTGAATGAAGCACTGGTAAAATTGGAGAATGATAACTGACAGCTGAGAATGAATAAACCTGAATCGATGGACTCCGGATAACAAACTGAGAAGACTCTTGAATTACTCCGGATAGGTGAAAATAATTCCCACGATCAAAACAATTACGAGAGGATGGAAACAAGCTAGAATCACGAATCTTGAAGAGAATGGAGCAAGATTAAAGAGAAACTCTTCTTCGGTCTTCAAAATCTGAGAATTACGACGAGAACACCACCATGAATTATTTAGACACTCCGGAAGAATCAAAACGAAGAGGTTGAGCCAACGATGAAAATAGTGTGAAAGATCTTGGAGAAGGCATTTGACTGATGAAGAATCATTCTTACGTCAAACTTTGAAATGAATTTGAGAATAGCTCTGGAAAGATTAGAAGAGTCAGGTAAGATCCTGGGAATAGGCCTGTGGGTTAGGGCCCACTGAAAATAAAACACTGTTGAATGATTTAAAAGAGAGAATGCACCGGTTGAATTAAATGGCTTGAATGGGATAACAACCTTGAAATAGGTTGAACGGATCTTGAATGACAAGACGAGCCTTTTGAGAAAGCTTTGAGCATGCCGGAACAAATGAATTGTTATGAGGTACACGGTATGAGAAGGCATTGAAATGAGGAAAGGGGTAAGATCAACAAAGCTTGACTTGAAACCACCGGAGAAGAAAAAAGAAAGAAGAATGATGAACTAGAAGCTCCGTTAGTATCTTCATAAGAATCACCGGATAAAATATTGGCGGAAAAAGAATGGAGAGACCTCACAAGAATAAAAAGATACTTGATTAAGAAATCCGAGTCCTTGAAGAAACAAGGGTGGGAGGGTGGGAAAACAAAGACAACTTGGAACGGATGAAGCAAACACCGTTGAGAAGAACTGATAATTGATCTTGCGAATGTTGAAGTGATCGGATCCACTAGAAGAGAAACACACCGGTTGAAAAGGATTGACATGACAAACTCGATGATCGAGAAGGGTTGGTATTCACATAGAAATATGAGAGCACCGCTTGGAAAAGGTATGGAATCAACATTTGACTTCGAAGCAACTCGAATACCACAACTCAAAAACAAAAACAAGGATTGGCTTGCAGAATAAGCCGGAACAAACATATGATAGAGATTTCGTCCGAAGTTTTCGTGGTGGGGCCTACACGGGCTTGATCGTACAACACCATCATGTACAAGGTAGTGCACATGACATACGAAGCGTCCCCGAGCCGGCATAGCCAAGGACTCTTTAAGACACAACGAGACCACTGTAAAACCGACCATGAATAGGCAGACCACTAGACGTCGAACCCCAATTTCATATCATACATCTGTCAGAAAGACATCCTAAGAGCTACTTGAATTCCCACTTATAAACTCCCGAAATTTTCTGGTAATGCAATCAGGTGTTGGGGATACATCCAGCTGTATCCATCCTTCAACACATAACCAAGAAACCTTCGGGAATCATCTACCTCAACCTTCAAAAAGCATCTGTTATACAATTTATGGCGATACTCCCGAACTCCCGCCCCAGTACTGGGTGGCGTCGAGGTTATCTCACCAACGAACTGCATAAAAGAGATTTTCAATGTCGGCATACTAAACTCAGGTATTCCAGAACTGCAACGATAAAATTATGACGACAACACCTTAGAGCTCAACTCCCCGGGACACTTCCACAAAACCCCTGACAGGAGGCACCAAGACAATGTTCTCGTCATAAAACCATCAGAACGATTCCAAGATACCCGCGTGATCCTAAAAAAAATCATGAAATTTGAGAAGAGAAGAGTCAAAACTCTACGTCAGGATGCCTTACCAGAGCGATGAGGAGACTGGGAAGTAAAAATAATTCCTAAACTCTCCGATATATAATTCCTAAATGACTCAAAACATTTTTCTAGACACAACTCGGCTGCTAAAAACGATCAAGCAATGGGGCTCCTAACTTCGGGGAAGGCTCTGATACCAACTTGTAACGCCCTCGATGCGGCTATATCTCCCACGTGTCGAAGCACGACTTAGAGGCATAACCACATTGAAAGCAATGTCGCAAGTGAGCTAATCTTCGCAAACAACCCATGTAATACATAAGGGAAAAGAGATACATAGTTGGCTTACAATCGCCACTTCACACAATTACATGAATAAAGCATTACATCAACTAGATACAATCAAGGTCCGACTACGGAACCAATATAAAAGAAGAACCCCAAATGCGACAAGGTCCCCCATCGACCCCAACTGGGCTCCACTACTGATCAACTAGAACGAAACAACACAAAGGACAAGATCTTCATCGAGCTCCTCCTGAGCTTGGTTGCGTCAACTGCACGGTCTCGTCGGCACCTGTAAGCTGGTTTTGAAAGTATCTGCGAGCCACGGGGACTCAGCAATCTCGCACCCTCACGATCAAGACTATTTAAGCTTATGGGTAAGGTAAAGGTATGAGGTGGAGCTGCAGCAAGCGACTAGCATATATGGTGGCTAACATATTCGCAAAAGAGAGCGAGAAGAGAAGGCAAAGCACGAACGAAGAACTATGATCAAGAAGTGATCCTAGAACAACCTACGTCGAACATAACTCCAACACCGTGTTCACTTCCCGGACACCGCCGGAAAGAGACCATCACGGTTACACACGCAGTTGACTCATTTTAAATAAGTTAAGGTTCAAGTTATCTACAACCGGACATTAACAAATTCCCATCTGCCCATAACCGCGGGCACGGCTTTCGAAAGTTCAAATCCCTGCAGGGGTGTCCCAACTTAGCCCATGACAAGCTCTCACGGTCAACGAAGGAATAGACCTCCTCCCGAGACATTCCGATCAGACTCGGTATCTCGGTTCCTCAAGACATCCTCGACAATGGTAAAACAAGTCCAGCAAGACCGCCCGATGCGCCGACATCCTGATAGGAGCCGCACATATCTTGTTCTCAAGGCAACACCGGATGAGCGCTCCGTACAACTAAAACCAGCCCTCAAGTTTCCCCAAGGTGGCGCTGCAAAGGACTCTAGTTCGGACCAACACTTAGACAAGCACTGGCCCGGGGGGGGGGTTAAAATAAAGATGACCCTCGGGATGCGCGACTCCCAAGGGAAAAAGGCTAGGTGGTGAATGGTAAAACCAAGGTTGGGCCTTGCTGGAGGAGTTTTATTCAAAGCGAACTGTCAAGGGGTTCCCATTATAACCCAACCGCGTAAGGAACGCAAAATCTGGGAACATAACACCGATATGACAGAAACTAGGGCGGCAAGAGTGGAACAAAACACCAGGCATAAGGCCGAGCCTTCCAGCCTTTACCAAGTATATAGATGCATTAATTAAATAAGATACATTGTAATATCCCAACAAGTAAAACAATGTTCCAACAAGGAACAACATCTCCATGTTCCAACAAGGAACAAACTTCAATCTTCACCTGCAACTAACAACGCTATAAGAGGGGCTGAGCAAAGCGGTACATAGCCAATCAACGGTTTGCTAGGACAAGGTGGGTTAGAGGCTTGGTTCAACGATATGGGAGGCATGATAAGCAAGTGGTAGGTATCGCAGCATAGGCATAGCAAAAGAGCGAGCAACTAAGCAAGCAAAGATAGAAGTGATTTCGAGGGTATGGTCATCTTGCCTGAGACCCCGCAAGGAAGAAGAACGAGTCCATGAAGAAGACAAACGGACGTTGCGAACGGGTCCTCACAAACGCTATGTTATCGGAACCAACACGAAGAAGCAAACACCGGAAAAGAAGCACACAACATAGTAAACAACCAACACATGAACATGGTATGATATGCGAGATGCGGTATGCGATGCATATGCAAGATTTGACAAGGAATGCATGAACCTGGCCTCAACTTGGAAATCCAAGTGTGCCACTGGAAAGATGAGATGAAATCGCTTGAAAACGATATAAAGAACGCCGGAATCGGAGTTACGGTTTGAAAATGGCAAGCGATTCAAATATGGCACCGGTCTGCGATTTACAGCAAGTAGCCATCTAAATGCAACAAGACAAACATGATACAGCACTCAAACATGGCAACAAAATACACGGCAGGGATCCACTCATGATGCTTAACAAAAGATGGACATTGAGCTACGGCTAATACATCCATTAACAGGTTCAAACAAGCATGGAAAAAATGCAAATGGTAAACAGATCTTAGACTTAGTGAAATTAACACAAGCCTGGAATTTCAGACCAGATAGCACACTTTGGAGCAGCAAAACTATATGCTACAGGTCTGAACATGGCAAAGTAAAGCATGGCGTGGAGCTACTCAAAGAGCTTAACAAAAGTCCCTTAGTGACCTTGAGCCAAAAGGGATCAAAAAATACAATTGCACGCATGTGAACATGGCAAAAACATAATAAGATCACAGACTTTGTGAAAACTGGAGCATGCTGAAACAGATATCAAGTAGGCATGTTTACGAGCTCGATGCACTCACTATAGAGCAATTCATGACAATCCAAGCATACACCCATCAAGAAAACACATTATAAAAGCTAGACATGGCAAGAACAACAACATATCATGCACGGATCAACTACAACATCCTCAGCAAAATTGCTAACAAGTAGACAATCTGCCCAGATTCGCGAAATGACAAAAGTAGAGCTCGATTGACTCAATCTAGGGTGCTCCATAAATGCCAACAAATACAAGGATGGATAGAGAACTACAGGATTAACAAAACATCCTTACTGATCATCCTCAAAAGAGGCACGGATCACTAGGAAACAACATGAACATATGGCATATTGAGATAAACAGATCAAGGACTTAGTGGAAATGCTAAGTCCCTGAAATCAGCATTAACAAGTGCACCACTTTGCAAGCTTGTGCTAGACACCACACATATCACAAAAATACATTGGTTGCACCTATGGAAAGATGGCAAAACCCTTAACAAAACATATGTAGAGCTCATGGGCATAACATGCACACAATAATCATGGCAAAAATGACAAATATCTAAATGGAGCAGCAGATCTGACAAATAACTCAAGTAGCACTCTTCCAACAGCATTTCGGGCATCAAGATGAACTCAAATGAAAATGATGCAATGAGATGAAATGATGTACTCTCTGAGACGAACATTTTGATATGCCATATGCATGAATCGGAGCTACGGATGCAAAGTTACGGCATGAAGAACATGGGCATTTGAATCTGGGAATTTCGGGGACTTAGTGGAATTTATACCTCCGCGAAAGTCAACGCGGGACGGAGGGATCCAGGACGGAGCAGTGCAGATCTGAGACGGGACGTTTGGTTCGGGGAGTGGTGGATCTGGTCCCAATCCACGGGATCTCGCCGGAGACGATGGAGATGGCCGGAATTTGAGCTTGGGGCGGCGCCGGTCGAGGCAAGGTGGAGGAGGCGGTGTAGGTGGCCGGATCCGGCGGCCGGCGGCGTGCATGCCCGGTGGCGGGGTCCTCCGAGGCGGGGCGAGGCGGGCGCGCCGGCGAGTCCAGCGACAAGC
>NC_057800.1:625871128-626025888 GCF_018294505.1 Triticum aestivum
GCAGGGCCGCGACGGCGCAGGGGAGAGAGAGGAGGCGATGTGGCGGACACGTGGCGCGCGGGGGTTGGAGGAGAGCAGAAGCGGGGCGACGTGGCGCGATGCGATTGGCCGGGCGACGTGGACATGTCCGGTGACCGGATGGACATGTCCGGCGATGCGAGAGGAGCGGGGCTAGGGTTCATCCGCAAAAATATCGGGGATGGCCACATATATATAGGTAGAGGGAGCTAGGAGAGTCCAAATGGGGTGCAGTTTTCAGCCACGCGATCGTGATCGAACGACCAAGATGATGGAGATGGTTTAGGTGGGTTTTGGGCCACTTTGGAAGGGTGTTGGGCTGAAACACACACGAGGCCTTTTTGGTCCCTCGATTAATCGTTGGAGTATCAAACGAAGTCCAAATGGTACGAAACTTGATAGGCGGTCTACCGGTAGTAAACCAAGGCCGCTTGGCAAGTTTCGGTCCAATCTGGAAATGTTTAACCCCCACACACAAAAGGAAGGTAGAAATGACCACCGGAGGAGATAGGAGCGCCGGAATGCAAAACGGACAACGGGAAAAATGCTCGGATGCAAGAGACGAACATGTATGCGAATGAAATGCACATGATGACATGATATGCAATGCATGACACGCAAGCAATGACAAGGCAACAATAGCGAATAAGCGGAGGACACCTGGCACATCGGTCTCGGGGCGTTACAATGATCATGCAAAGCAATATGACAATAAATGCTCATGTCATCAAACGAAAGCGGTGAAAGTTGCATGGCAATATATATCGGAATGGCCATGAAAAAGACATAATAGGTAGGTATGGTGGCTGTTTTGAGGAAGATATAATGAGGCTTATGTGTGATAGAGCGTATCATATCACGGGGTTTGGATGCACCTGCGAAGTTTGCACCACGTCTCAATGTGAGAAATGGCAATGCACGGTACCGTAGAGGCTAGCAAATTGCGAAAATTTAAGAGTGCGTATAATCCATGGACTCACATTAGTCATAAAGAACTCATATACTTATTGCAAAAGTTTATTAGCCCTTGAAGCAAAGTACTACTACGCATGCCCCTAGGGGGATAGATTGTTAGGAAAAGACCATCGCTCGTCCCCGACCGCCACTCATAAGGAAGACAATCAAAAGTAAATCTTGCTCCAACATCATAGCATAACGAGAGACTATACATGCATGCTTCGGGAATCACAAACCTTAACACTAATATTCCTACTAGAGCATAATTTCTCATCAACATAACTCACATATCACATCATCATATCTCAAAACTATTACTAAGAATCAATTTTATCTTGTCCAATGATCTTCATGACATATTTCTTTTCTTTATCCTTCTTGGATACCTATCACTTTGGGACTAATTTTCATGTGTTGCTTTTGACAAGCTCCAAAAAATATAAGTGAATATCAGGAGCATAATATATTTTCTTTCTCTCAAATTAATTTAAGTGAATCAAGAGAGAATTTCTTAATTTTTTTTACCAACTCTCAAATAAATCTAAGTGAATCAAGAGAGCATTTCTTCAAAAATACTAAGCACACCGTGCTCAAAAAGATATAAGTGAAGCACTAGAGCAAGTCCTAGCTCATAAAAGATTTAAGTGAAGCATCGAGAGCAATTCTAACAAGTCATGACATAATTTTGGCTCTCTCAAATAGGTGTGTCCAGCAAAGATTGATGACTTAAAACACAAAATAAAACAAGCAAAGACACATATCATACAAGACGCTCCAAGCAAAACACATATCATGTGACGAATAAAAATATAGTCTTGAGAAAAATATCGATAGTTGTTGGAAGAAAGCGGGGATGCCACTCGGGGGCATCCCCAAGCTTAGTTGGTTGCTCATTTTTGGATAATAGCTTGGGATGCCGGGGCATCCCCAAGCTTAGGCTCTTTCGTCCTTCCTTCATCCATTGTAAGATAACCCAAAACTTGAAAACTTCAATCACACAAAACTCAACAAAACCTTCGTGAGATCCGTTAGTACAAGAATAATAAACCACTACTATAAGTGATGTATCAAACTAATTCATGTTTTGTCTTTGTATTATGTCTATTGTATTCCAACTTTTCTATGGCAAAAACTCATCAAAGAAAACCATAGAGCCATCAAAATAAGCACACAACACAAAGAAAACAAAATCTGTCAAAGCAGAACAATCTGTAGAAATTTGACTATTTCGAATACTTATGTAACTCCAAAAATTCTGAAAAATTAGGACGACCTGAAAAATTTGTATATTGATCTACTGCAGGTGGAATGGGTATTTTATCGCTCTCTGGTAAAAATCGAAAATTAATTTGTGAGCATAAAAGTTTCTGTTTTTTCAGCAAGATCAAACAACTATCACCCAAGAAGATCCTAAAGACTTTACTTGGCACAAACACTAATTAAAATATAAAAAACACAATCATAATAGTAGCATAATTGTGCTAACACACAAGAATAGGAAGCAAAAAGCAAAAATAAAATTTATTCTTTGGGTTGCCACCCAACAAGCATTAGAGTTTTACGCCCTTAGCTAGGCATAAAGTAAGGATCTGAGTTTTGTCATCTTTGGTTCGAGATCCATAAGATGCCCACATGATTGATTGATAGGGTGGCTTAATTCTGGTTGTAGGAAATTTTTCCATACCCTTCCTCAAAGGAAATTGGAACTTAATATTGCCTTCTTTCATATCAATCACAACACCGATAATGGGTAAAAACGGTCTACCGATAATAGTTGGACAAGATGGATTGCAATCAATAGCAAGAACAATAAAATCTATGGGTACATAATTCCTATTTGCAAGAATAAGAACATCATTAATTCTTACCATAGGTCTTTTAATAGTAGAATCTGCCAAGTGCAAATTTAAAGAGCGTGATTCAAGATCGGTAAGACCAAGCACATCACATAAAGATTTTGGAATTGTAGAAACACTAGAACCCAAGTCACACAAAGCAAAACACTCATAATTTTTAATCTTGACTTTGATAGTAGGTTCCCATTCATCATGCAATTTTCTAGGAATTGAAACTTCTAATTCCAATTTTTCTTCAAGAGCTTTCATCATAGCATCAACAATATGTTTAGTAAAAGCTTTATTTTGTTCATAGGCATGGGGTGAATTTATCATGGATTGCAACAAAGAAATAGAATCAATCAAAGAGAAACTATCATAATTAAAGTCTTTGTAATCCAAAAGAGTGGGCATATCACTAGCTAAAGTTTTGACCTCTTCAAACCCACTTTCATCAATTTTTTCAACAAGATTTTCACCCTCCGAAGTATTGGGATGCCTTCTACCTAAAGTTGACTCTTCTCCAGTCCCTTTTTCATCAATCTTAACTTTACTAAACAAGGAATCAATAGAAGAAACACCAATCATTTTAAGATCTTCATCACTTTTATCTTCTAACGAGATTGGTTTAGCAGCCATTTGATTTACTAAGGTAGCTTGTGCATCAGATATTTTTCCTAGCAAACTTACAATGAAAGCATACTTAGATTGGTGATTGCAAACTTCTCTGCTGATATCATCAAGTTGTTTTGTAATAGCATCAAGCACAACGGAGTGCTCCTTAAGTTCTTCAGTGAAATACTTATTATGCTCAAATTGTGTAGTCATATATTCCTTAGTACTTTTCTCAATTTCAAGCAAAATATTTGGGTAAGTGATAACCCACAAGTATTGGAGATCGCAACAGTTTTCGAGGGTAGAGTATTCAACCCAAATTTATTGATTCGACACAAGGGGAGCCGAAGAATACTCTCAAGTATTAGCAGCTGAGTTGTCAATTCAACCACACCTGGAAACTTAATATCTGCAGCAAGTGTTTAGTACCAAAGTAATATGATAGTGGTGATAACGGTAACAAAAGGTAACGGTAGTAAAAGCAATGTTTTTGGTATTTTGTAGTGATGATAGCAATAGCAACGGAAAAGTAAATAAGCGAAGAACAATATATGGAAAGCTCGTAGGCAATGGATCAGTGATGGAGAATTATGCCGGATGCGGTTCATCATGTAACAGTCATAACCTAGGGTGACACAGAACTAGCTCCAGTTTATTGATATAATGTAGGCATGTATTCCGAACATAGTCATACGTGCATATGGAAAAGAACTTGCATGACATCTTTTGTCCTACCCTCCTGTGGCAGCGGGGTCCTTACGGAAACTAAGGGATATTAAGGCCTCCTTTTAATAGAGAACCGGAACAAAGCATTAACACATAGTGAATACATGAACTCCTCAAACTACGGTCATCACCGGTAAGTATCCCGATTATTGTCACTTCGGGATTAACGGATCATAACACATAATAGGTGACTATAGACTTGCAAGATAGGATAAAGAACACTCATATATTGATGAAACCATAATAGGTTCAGATCTGAAATCATGGCACTCGGGCCCTAGTGACAAGCATTAAGCATAGCAAAGTCATAGCAACATCAATCTGAGAACATAATGGACACTAGGGATCAAACCCTAACAAAACTAACTCGATTACATGATAGATCCTATCCAACCCATCACCGTCCAGCAAGCTTACGATGGAATTACTCACACACGGCGGTGAGCATCATGAAATTGGTGATGGAGGATGGTTGGTGATGACGATGGCGATGAATTCCCCTCTTCGAAGCCCCGAACGGACTCCAGATCAACCCTCCCGAGAGGTTTTAGAGCTTGGCGGCGGCTCCGTATCGTAAAACGCGATGATTTCTTCTCCCTGATTTTTTTCTCCCCAAAACTCAATATATGGAGTTGGAGTTGGAGTCAGAGAGGAAACAGGGGGCCCACGAGGTAGGGGGCGCGCCCTAGGGGGGCAGGCGCGCCCCCACCCTCATGGGGAGGTAGTGGGCCCCCTGGCCTTCATCTTTTGCAGTATTTTTCTTATTTTCTGAAAAGTGGCTCCGTGAAGTTTCAGGTCATTCCGAGAACGTTTGCTCCTGCACATAAATAACACCATGGTAATTCTGCTGAAAACAGCGTCAGTCCGGGTTAGTTCCATTCAAATCATGCAAGTTAGAGTCCAAAACAAGGGCAAAAGTGTTTGGAAAAGTAGATACGTTGGAGACATATCAACTCCCCCAAGCTTAAACCTTTGCTTGTCCTCAAGCAATTCAGTTGACAAACTGAAAGTGATAAAGAAAAACTTTTACAAACTCTGTTTGCTCTTGTTGTTGTAAATATGTAAAGCCAACATTCAAGTTTTCAGCAAAGATTATAACTAACCACATTCGCAATAACACATAGGTTTCAAGTTTACTCATATCAATAGCATAATCAACTAGCGAGCAATAATAATAAATCTTGGATGACAACACTTTGTCAAAACAATCATAATATGATATAACAAGATGGTATCTCGCTATCCCTTTCTGAGACCGCAAAACATAAATGCAGAGCACCTTTAAAGACCAAGGACTGACTAGACATTGTAATTCATGGTAAAAGAGATCCAGTCAAGTCATACTCAATGTAAACTAACAGTAATGAATGCAAATGATAGCGGTGCTCTCCAACTGGTGCTTTTTAATAAGAGGATGATGACTCAGCATAAAAGTAAATAGATAGGCCCTTCACAGAGGGAAGCAGGGATTTGTAGAGGTGCCAGAGCTCGGTTGAATAATATTTTGAGCGGTATACTTTCATTGTCAACATAACAACCAAGAGATGGCGATATCTTCCATGCTACACACATTATAGGCGGTTCCCAAACAAAATGGTAAAGTTTATACTCCCCCTTCCACCAACAAGCATCAATCCATGGCTTGCTCGAAAGAATGAGTGCCTCCAACTAACAAGAGTCCGAGGGGTAATTTTTTTGCAATTATTTTGATTTACTTTGCATAAAGCATGGGACTGGGCATCCCGGTGACCAGCCATTTATCTCGTGAGTGAGGAGCGGAGTCCACTCCTCTTGAGAATAACCCGCCTAACATGGAAGATACGGACAACCCTAGTTGATACATGAGCTATTTGAGCAATACAAAACATGATATTTATTTGAAGGTTTAGAGTTTGGCACATACAAATTTACTTGGAACGGCAGGTAGATACCGTATATAGGTAGGTATAGTGGACTCATGTGGAATAACTTTGGGGTTTAAGGGATTGGATGCACAAGCAGTATCCCCGCTTAGTACAGGTGAAGGCTAGCAAAAGACTGGGAAGCGACCAGCTAGAGAGCGACAACAGTCATGAACATGCATTAAAATTAATCAACACCGAATGCAAGCATGAGTAGGATATAATTCACCATGAACATAAATATCGTGTAGGCTATGTTGATTTTGTTTCAACTACATGCGTGAACATGTGCCAAGTCAAGTCACTTAAATCATTCAGAGGAGGATACCACCCTATTGTACCACATCATAACCATTTTAATAGCATGTTGGCACGCAAGGTAAACCATTATAACTCATAGCTAATCAAGCATGGCATAAGAAACTATGATCTCTGGTTGTCATTGCAAACATGTTTATTCATAATAGGCTGAATCAGGAATGATGAACTAATCATATTTGCAAAAACAAAAGAGGTCGAGTTCATACCAGCTTTTCTCATCTCAGTCAGTGTTGGGGAATATAGCAGAATTTTAAAATTTTCTACGCATCACCAATATCAATCTATGGAGTCATCTAGCAACGAGGGAAAGGGGAGTGCATCTACATACCCTTGTAGATCGCGAGCGGAAGCGTTCAAGAGAACGGGGTTGATGGAGTCGTACTCATCGTGATCCAAATCACCGACGACCAAGTGCCGAACGGACGGCACCTCCGCGTTCAACACACATATGGTTGGGAAGAAGTCTCCTCCTTCTTGATCCAGCAAGGGGAAGGAGAGGTTGATGAAGATCCAGCAGCACAACGGCGTGGTGGTGGAAGCAGCGGTGATCTCGGCAGGGCTTCGCCAAGCTCCAACGAGAGAGAGAGAGAGGTGTTACGAGGGGAGAGGGAGGGGCCAGGGACTTGGTGCGGTTGCCCTCCCTCCCCCCACTATATATAGGGGCCCTGGGGGGGGCGCTGGCCCTAGGAGATGGGATCTCCAAGGGGGGCGGCGGCCAAGGGGGACTTGCCCCCCAAGCCAAGTGGGGAGCCCCCCATCCCTAGGGTTTCCAACCCTAGGCGCAGGGGAGGCCCATGGGGGGGCACACCAGCCCACCAGGGGCTGGTTCCCCTCCCACTTCAGCCCATGGGGCCCTCCAGGATAGGTGGCCCCACCCGGTGGACCGCCAGGACCCTTCCGGTGGTCCCGGTACAATATCGATTACCCCCGAAACCTTCCCGATGGCCGAAACTGGACTTTCTATATATAAATCTTCACCTCCGGACCATTCCGGAACTAGGGATGGCACCCACAGGATTTGGGTATGGGTAGAGCCACCCCATACCCTTACCCGCCCAATTTGATCTTACCCATCACCCATACCCATACCCATACCCGCTAGTGGGTACAATTTTTTCCATGCCCATCACCCACAGGGTAAATGGGTACCCGTGGGTAAAAACACCCACGTTTGAATAACATTAACTTGAGCATCACATAATTTATAAAAACTACATATAATAGTAATTTATAAACAACAACACATAATAACATCAATACATACTTATAAACAACACCACATCCTATAAAAATTGACACTTTCTTGTAAACAAAAACATATCGAAACATAACACATATTCATACATTTTAAGTTGACAAACTCACGACAAAGTATAGAGGTAATTTGTCAATATTCGTTAGATTTTATAAGGGTACATGGGTATGCGGGTACGGGTTATGTGATCCCATACCCGTACCCGCTCTATCTGATGGGTTTGAGATTTGCCCATTTATATGACCATGGATAACGTTTTGTCCCATACCCTCATCCTAATAGGGTTTTTACCCGCAGGGTACGTGGGTAATGGGTACCCATTGCCATCCCTATCCGAAACTCCTCGTGACGTCCGGGATCTCATCCGGGACTCCGAACAACTTTCGGGTTACCGCATACTAATATCTCTACAACCCTAGCATCACCGAACCTTAAGTGTGTAGACCCTATGGGTTCGGGAGACATGCAGACATGACCGAGAGGACTCTCCGGTCAATAACCAACAGCAGGATCTGGATACCCATGTTGGCTCCCACATGTTCCACGATGATCTCATCGGATGAACCACGATGTCAAGGATTCAATCAATCCCGTATCCAATTCCCTTTGTCATTCGGTACGTTACTTGCCCGAGATTCGATCGTCGGTATCCCAATACCTTGTTCAATCTTGTTATCGGCAAGTCACTTTACTCATTCCGTAACACATCATCCCGTGACCAACTATTTAGTCACACTGAGCTCATTATGATGATGCATTACCGAGTGGGCCCAGAGATACCTCTCCGTCATACGGAGTGACAAATCCCAGTCTCGATTCATGCCAACTCAACAGACACTTTCGTAGATACCTGTAGTGTACCTTTATAGCCACCCAGTTACGTTGTGACACTTGGCACACCCAAAGCACTCCTACGGTATCCGGGAGTTGCACAATCTCATGGTCTAAGGAAATGATACTTGACACTTAGAAAAGCTCTAGCAAACAAACTACACGATCTTGTGCTATGCTTAGGATTGGGTCTTGTCCATCACATCATTCTCCTAATGATGTGATCCCGTTATCAATGACATCCAATGTCCATGGTCAGGAAACCATAACCATCTATTGATCAACGAGCTAGTCAACTAGAGGCTTACTAGGGACATGTTGTGGTCTATATATTCACACATGTATTATGATTTCCGGATAACACAATTATAGCATGAACAATAGACAATTATCATGGACAAGGAATATAATAATAACCATTTTATTATTGCCTCTAGGGCATATTTCCAACAGTCTCCCATTTGCACTAGAGTCAATAATCTAGTTACATTGTGATGAATTGAACACCCATAGAGTTCTGGTGTTGATCATGTTTCGCTCGAGGGAGAGGCTTAGGCAACGGATCTGCGACATTCAGGTCCGTATGCACTTTACAAATATCTATGTCTCCATTTTGAACATTTTCACGAATGGAGTAGAAGCGACGCTTGATATGCCTGGTCTTCCTGTGAAACCTGGGCTCCTTGGCAAGGGCAATATCTCCAGTGTTGTCACAGAAGAGAGTCATCGAGCCCGATGCATTTGGAATAACTCCTAGGTCGGTAATGAACTCCTTCACCCAAATTGCTTCTTGTGCTGCCTCCGAGGCTGCCATGTACTCCACTTCACATGTAGATCCCACCATGATGCTTTGCTTGCAACTACACCAGCTGACTGCCCCACCATTCAAAATATACACGTATCCGGTTTGTGACTTGGAGTCATCCAGATCTGTGTCGAAGCTAGCATCGACGTAACCCTTTACGACGAGCTCTTCGTCACCTCCATAAACGAGAAACATATCCTTAGTCCTTTTCAGGCACTTCAGGATATTCTTGACCGCTGTAAAGTGTTCCATGCCGGGATTACTTTGGTACCTTCCTACCAAACTTACGGCAAGGTTTACATCAGGTCTGGTACATAGCATAGCATACATGATAGACCCTATGGCCGAGGCAGAGGGGACGACACTCATCTTTTCTCTATCTTCTGCCGTGGTCGGGCATTGAGCCGTGCTCAATCTCATACCTTGCAACACATGCAAGAACCCCTTCTTTGACTGGTCCATACTGAACTTCTTCAATATCTTGTCAAGGTACGTACTCTGTGAAAGACCAATGAGGCGTCTCGATCTATCTCTATAGATCTTGATGCCTAATATGTAAGCAGCTTCTCCAAGATCATTCATTGAAAAACACTTGTTCAAGCAGGCCTTTATGCTTTCCAAGAATTCTATATCATTTCCCATCAATAGTATGTCATCCACATACAATATGAGAAATGCTACAGAGCTCCCACTCACTTTGTTGTAAACGCAGGCTTCTCCATAAGTTTGCGTAAACCCAAATGCTTTGATCATCTCATCAAAACGAATGTTCCAACTCCGAGATGCTTGCACCAGCCCATAGATCGAGCGTTGGAGCTTGCACACCTTGTCAGCATTCTTAGGATCGACAAAACCTTCCGGCTGCATCATATACAATTCTTCCTTAAGGAAACCATTAAGGAATGCTGTTTTGACGTCCATTTACCATATCTCATAATCATAGAATGCGGCGATTGCTAACATGATTCGGACGGACTTCAGCTTCACTACGGGTGAGAAAGTCTCATCATAGTCAACCCCTTGAACTTGTCGATAACCCTTAGCGACAAGACGAGCTTTATAGATGGTCACATTACCATCCGTGTCTGTCTTCTTCTTAAAGATCCATTTATTTTCTATGGCTCGCCGATCATCGGGCAAGTCAGTCAAAGTCCATACTTTGTTTTCATACATGGATCCTATCTCGGATTTCATGGCTTCCAGCCATTTGTCGAAGTCTGGGCCCGCCATCACTTCTTCATAGTTTGAAGGTTCACCATTGTCTAACAACATGATTTCCAGGACAGGGTTGCCGTACCACTCTGGTGTGGAACGTGTCCTTGTGGACCTACGAAGTTCAGTAGCAACTTGATCTGAAGTTTCTTGATCATCATCATTAACTTCTTCTCTAGTTGGTGCAGCCACCTCAGCAACATTTTCTTGAGCTGCGCCACTCTCCGGTTCAAGAGGCAATACTTCATCAAGTTCTACTTTCCTCCCACTTACTTATTTCAAGAGAAACTCTTTCTCTAGAAAGGATCCATTCTTGGCAACAAAGATCTTGCCTTCAGATCTGAGGTAGAAGGTATACCCAATAGTTTCTTTAGGGTATCCTATGAAGACACATTTTCCAATTTGGGTTTGAGCTTTTCAGGTTGAAGTTTCTTCACATAAGCATCGCATCCCCAAACTTTTAGAAACGACAGCTTAGGTTTCTTCCCAAACCATAATTCATACGGTGTCGTCTCAATAGATTTCGACGGAGCCCTATTTAAAGTGAATGCGACAGTCTCTAAAGCATAGCCCCAAAATGACAGCGGTAGATCAGTAAGAGACATCATAGATTGCACCATATCCAATAGAGTGCGATTACGACGTTTGGACACACCATTACGCTAAGGTGTTCCAGGCAGCGTGAGTTGTGAAACTATTCCACATTTCCTTAAGTGCGTGCCAAATTCGTGACTCAAGTATTCTCCCCACGATTTGATCGCAAGAACTTGATTTTCCTGTCACGTTGATTCTCAACCTCACTCTGAAATTCCTTGAACTTTTCAAAGGTCTCAGACTTGTGTTTCATTAAGTAGACATACCCATATCTACTCAAGTCATCAGTGAGGGTGAGAACATAATGATAGCCACCGCGAGCCTCAACACTCATTGGACCGCACACATCAGTATGTATGATTTCCAACAAGTTGGTTGCTCGCTCCATTGTTCCGGAGAATGGAATCTTGGTCATTTTGCCCATGAGGCATGGTTCGCACGTGTCAAATGATTCATAATCAAGAGACTCCAAAAGTCCATCTGCATGGAGTTTCTTCATGCGTTTGACACCAATGTGACCAAGGCGGCAGTGGCACAAGTATGTGGGACTATCATTATCAACCTTACATCTTTTGGTATTCACACTATGAATATGTGTAACATTACGTTCGAGATTAAATAAGAATAAACCATTGACCAGCGGGGCATGACCATAAAACATATCTCTCATATAAATAGAACAACCATTATTCTCGGATTTAAATGAGTAGCCATCTCGTATTAAACGAGATCCTGATACAATGTTCATGCTCAAAGCTGGCACTAAATAACAATTATTGAGGTTTAAAACTAATCCCGTAGGTAAATGTAGAGGTAGCGTGCCGACGGCGATCACATCGACCTTGGAACCATTCCCGACGCGCATCGTCACCTCGTCCTTCGCCAGTCTCCGCTTATTCCGCAGCTCCTGTTTTGAGTTACAAATATGAGCAACCGCACCGGTATCAAATACCCAGGAGCTACTACGAGTACTGGTAAGGTACACATCAATAACATGTATATCACATATACCTTTGGTGTTGCCGGCCTTCTTGTCCGCTAAGTACTTGGGGCAGTTCCGCTTCCAGTGACCACTTCCCTTGCAATAAAAACACTCAGTCTCGGGCTTGGGTCCATTCTTTGGCTTCTTCCCGGCAGCTTGCTTACCGGGCGCGACAACTCCCTTGCCGTCCTTCTTGAAGTTCTTTTTACCCTTGCCTTTCTTGAACTTAGTGGTTTTATTCACCATCAACACTTGATGTTCCTTTTTGATTTCCACCTCCGCTGATTTCAGCATCGAATATACCTCAGGAATGGTCTTTTCCATCCCATGCATATTGAAGTTCATCAAAAAGCTCTTGTAGATAGGTGGGAGCGACTGAAGGATTCTGTCAACGACCGCATCATCCGAGAGATTAACTCCCAGCTGAGATAAGCGGTTGTGTAACCTAGACATTTTGAGTATGTGCTCGCTGACGGAACTATTCTCCTCCATCTTACAACTGTAGAACTTGTCGGAGACTTCATATCTCTCGACCCGGGCATGAGCTTGGAAAACCATTTTCAGCTCTTGGAACATCTCATATGCTCCGTGTTGCTCAAAGCGCTTCTGGAGCCCCGGTTCTAAGATGTAAAGCATGCCGCACTGAACCAGGGAGTAATCATCAACATGGGACTGCCAAGCATTCATAACGTCTTGGTTTGCTAGGGGTGGTGCTTCACCTAGCGGTGCTTCAAGGACATATGCTTTCTTGGCAGCTATGAGGATGATCCTCAAGTTCCGGACCCAGTCTGTATAGTTGCTACCATCGTCTTTCAGCTTGGTTTTCTCTAGGAATGCGTTGAAGTTGAGGACAACATTAGCGTGGGCCATTTGATCTACAAGACATATTGTAAAGATTTTAGACTAAGTTCATGATAATTAAGTTCATCTAATCAAATTATTCAATGAACTCGCACTCAGATAGACATCCCTCTAGTCATCTAAGTGATACATGATCCGATTCAACTAGGCCGTGTCCGATCATCACGTGAGACGGACTAGTCATCATCGGTGAACATCTTCATGTTGATCGTATCTTCTATATGACTCATGTTCGACCTTTCGGTCTTCCGTGTTCCGAGGCCATGTTTGTACATGCTAGGCTCGTCAAGTCAACCTAAGTGTATTACGTGTGTAAATCTGGCTTACACCCGTTGTATGCGAATGTTAGAACCTATCACACCCGATCATCACGTGGTGCTTTAGAACAACGGACCTTAGCAACGGTGCACAATTAGGGGGAACACTTTCTTGAAATTATTGTGAGGGTTGATCTTATTTACTACTGTCGTTCTAAGCAAATAAGAAGCAAAAACATGATAAACATCACATGCAATCAAATAGTGACATGATATGGCCAATATCATTTGCTCCTTTTGATCTCCATTTTCGGGGCGCCATGATCATCATCGTCACCGGCATGACACCATGATCTCCATCATCATGATCTCCATCATCGTGTCTTCATGAAGTTGTCTCGTCATCTATTACTTCTACTACTATGGCTAACGGTTTAGCAATAAAGTAAAGTAATTACATGACGTTTATGTTGACACGCAGGTCATAAATAAATTAAGACAACTCCTATGGCTCCTGCCGGTTGTCATACTCATCGACATGCAAGTCGTGATTCCTATTACAAGAACATGATCAATCTCATACATCGCATATATCATTCATCACATCCTTTTGGCCATATCACATCACATAGCACATGCTGCAAAAACAAGTTAGACGTCCTCTAATTGTTGTTGTAAGTTTTTACGTGGCCGCTATAGGTTTCTAGCAAGAACGTTTCTTACCTACGCCAAAACCACAACGTGATATGCCAATTTCTATTTACCCTTCATAAGGACCCTTTTCATCGAATCCGATCCGACTAAAGTGGGAGAGACAGACACCCGCTAGCCACCTTATGCAACTAGTGCATGTCAGTCGATGGAACCAGTCTCACGTAAGCGTACGTATAAGGTCGGTCCGGGCCGCTTCATCCCACGATGCTGTCGAATAAAGATAAGACTAGTAACGGCAAGTAAATTGACAAAATCAACGCCCACAACAACTTGTGTTCTACTCGTGCATAGAAACTACGCATAGACCTAGCTCTGATACCACTGTTGGGGAACGTAGCAGAATTTTAAAATTTTCTATGCATCACCAAGATCAATCTATGGAGTCATCTAGCAACGAGGGAAAGGGGAGTGCATCTACATACCCTTGTAGATCGTGAGCGGAAGCGTTCAAGAGAACAGGGTTGATGGAGTCGTACTCGTCGTGATCCAAATCACCGATGACCAAGTGCCGAACGGACGACACCTCCACGTTCAACACACGTACGGTTGAGAAGACGTCTCCTCCTTCTGGATCCAGCAAGGGGAAGGAGAGGTTGATGGAGACCCAGCAGCACGACGGCATGGTGGTGGAAGCAGCGGTGATCTCGGCAGGGCTTCGCGAAGCTCCAACGGGAGAGAGAGAGAGGTGTTACGAGGGGAGAGGGAGGGGCCAGGGACTTGGTGTGGCTGCCCTCCCTCCCCCCACTATATATAGGGCCCCTAGGGGGGGCGTCGGCCCTAGGAGATGGGATCTCCAAGGGGGGGCGGCGGCCAAGGGGGACTTGCCCCCCGAGCCAAGTGGGGCGCCCCCCACCCCTAGGGTTTCCAACCCTAGGCGCAGGGGGAGGCCCATAGGGGGGCACACCAGCCCACTAGGGGCTGGTTCCCCTCCCACTTTAGACCATGGGGCCCTCCAGGATAGGTGGCCCCACCCAGTGGACCCCCGGGACCCTTCCGGTGGTCCCGGTACAATACCAATTACCCCCGAAACCTTCCCGATGGCCGAAACTGGACTTTCTATATATAAATCTTCACCTCC
This sequence comes from Triticum aestivum, assembly GCF_018294505.1. Classification (NCBI taxonomy): domain Eukaryota; kingdom Viridiplantae; phylum Streptophyta; class Magnoliopsida; order Poales; family Poaceae; genus Triticum; species Triticum aestivum. Next base: position 625,886,091 of record NC_057800.1, read on the forward strand.
GGATCATTCCGGAACTCCTCGTGACGTCCAGGATCTCATCCGGGGCTCCGAACAACTTTCGGATTACCGCATACTAATATCTCTACAACCCTAGCGTCACCGAACCTTAAGTGTGTAGACCCTACGGGTTCGGGAGACATGCAGACATGACCGAGACGACTCTCCGGTCAATAACCAACAGCGGGATCTAGATACCCATGTTGGCTCCCACATGTTCCACGATGATCTCATCGGATGAACCACGATGTCAAAGATTCAATCAATCCCGTATCCAATTCCCTTTGTCATTCGGTACGTTACTTGCCCGAGATTCGATCATCGGTATCCCAATACCTTGTTCAATCTCGTTACCGACAAGTCACTTTACTCGTTCCGTAATACATCATCCCGTGACCAACTATTTAGTCACACTGAGCTCATTATGATGATGCACTACTGAGTGGGCCCAGAGATACCTCTCCGTCATACGGAGTGACAAATCCCAGTCTCGATTCATGCCAACCCAACAGACACTTTCGGAGATACCTGTAGGGTACCTTTATAGCCACTCAGTTACGTTGTGACGTTTGGCACACCCAAAGCACTCCTACGGTATCCGGGAGTTGCACAATCTCATGGTCTAAGGAAATGATACTTGAAACTTAGAAAAGCTCTAGCAAACGAACTACACGATCTTGTGCTATGCTTAGGATTGGGTCTTGTCCATCACATCATTCTCCTAATGATGTGATCCCGTTATCAATGACATCCAATGTCCATGGTCAGGAAACCGTAACCATCTATTGATCAACGAGCTAGTCAACTAGAGGCTTACTAGGGACATGTTGTGGTCTATATATTCACACATGTATTACGATTTCCGGATAACACAATTATAGCATGAACAATAGACAATTATCATGGACAAGGAAATATAATAATAACCATTTTATTATTGCCTCTAGGGCATATTTCCAACAGTCAGTCCATCATATATCGTCATAATTGCCTTTCACTTGCACGACCGAATAGTGTGAATAATAATAGTGCACGTGCATTGGACTAAGCTGGAATCTGCAGGCATTCAATAAACAGGAGAAGACAAGGCAATATGGGCTCTTTTGTGAGATCAACAATAATGCACATAAGAGCTACTTCAACAATTTAATTATGGTCTTCTCCTATCGACCCCAAAGAAAAGAAGAAGATAAAACTATTTACACGGGAAAGCTCCCAACAAGCAAAAGAAGAACATGAAATATTTTTGGGTTTTCTTTTTAATTACTACTACAAGCATGGAAATTAAACTGATTAAAAGCTACAACTAATTTTCTTGGTTTTTCTTAAGGTTTACTAAACATACAAGAAGAGAGCATAAAAAGGAAAATAGACTAGCATGGATGATACAATGAAAAAGTATGAGCACCGACATCTACCAATGAGTGTGTGAACATAAATGTAATGTCGGTGGGAAATACGTACTCCCCCAATCTTAGGCTTTTGGCCTAAGTTGGTCTATGGCCACGGCTGGCCTGGCGGATATCCATAATAGTAGTTGGGGTCATACTATGATGAAGAAGAGGAAGACTCCGATTGCCACTGGCTGACAATCATCTCCGGATCCCACTAGTAATTAGACTGTCGTGAAGGATCAACTTGTGGTTCTGGCTCTGGCTCCTCGGCTGGTGCAGGGTTCCGGTAGGCGTGAATAGCCTTCAACGGAACGAGGTACGTGCCTGAAGATAAATCAAACGAAGAAGGAGCAAGCAGGGTAATAGTCTCAGGATGATGCTTATTAAAGAACAATTGATATTTAAGCTCTCCTTCCCTATTCTTAACAATAAAATCATGTGCCACCATACTTTTATAATCTAGATAAACACGAGGTAGCACCTTTTCTTCCTTCTCAAAATGCCTGATAGGTATGTTAAAATGTGCAGCTAGGCGTGAAGCATAGATGCCTCCAAAGATGGGGCCCTTGGTACGGTTCAGACTTAACCGTTTGGCAATAATACCGCCCATACTAAAAGTGTTATCACTATATAAACCATGGAGCAGAATAATTATATCAGGGATACTAAGGTTTCCACAGTTTCCGCGTCCAATTAAGCAACGACTAGCAAATAATGCAAAGTAACGTAAAATAGGAAAATGTATGCTAGTGATTCATGCATCGGAAACCTTCCTAGTTTCCCCTACAGTGATAGTATCAATAAACCCCTCCACATCATAATGATGTGGTTCTTCTGTCTTGCCCTCAAAAGGGACCAAACAAATCCGACAAAAATCATAAAGTGACATCTCCTTATGCTCATCATATAAATTAAACTCCACCGTAGGTGGTGAGCTCCTAGAATGGAAATGAAAGTTTTGCACAAAGGTATTTGTGAGTAAGAGATACAGATCGCATTGGTCATGGAGGAAAGCGGTGAGGCCTGCATTCTTAGCCAACTCATGAAAATCTTCTTAAATACCGGCTGCTCTCAAGAAATCCTCGGAAGGCCATTCACACGCTCGAACCTCCGCGGTGTGCGGCAAATTATACTTAGGCTTCGGTGCCTTTTCCTTCGAGCTTTGGCTCGATGAGCCCCTCAATAGTCTCCTCATCATTTTCTGAAAAATTCTGAAATTTTTAGTAACTTCAAAATAAAAGTAAACCAAACTCAATAATATTGATAGCAACTACTTCTACAAGTGCCTAGAGCCTATATCATGCATCAAAACTACTTTCGACCATATAAATTTGACATGCAAGCTCAAGAACAGGGTCACCTAAGCAGCAAAAATTTGCAATGAATAAAGCACTAGAACAAAAACTAATTGGACCAATGGAGGAGTCACATACTAAGGAACAATCTCCCCAAGCAGTTTTGTGAGAGGTGCTGTGAGCAAGGAGATCGAAAATGGCAGCAAAATGGGCTAGAACTCGTGCTTGAGATGGATATTCGTGTTTGTGGGAGGAAGATGAAGTGTGTGGGTGCAGGAATAAGTGGAGGAGGGCCACCGTGGGCCCACAAGGCAGGGGGCGCGCCCAGGGGGGTAGGGCGCGCCCTCCACCCTCGTGGGCAGGTGGTTGACCCCCCTGTTGTGTTCTCAGTGCCAAATATTCTCAAATATTCTAGAAAAAATCATATTTAAATTTCAGGGCATTTGGAGAATTTTTATTTTTGGGGTATTTTTATATTGCACGGATAATTAGATAACAGACAGAGAAATATTTCTTTTTATTTTATTTAATATAAATAACAGAAAGTAAAAGTGGGGTAAAGAAGGTTTTGCCTTCTAGTTTCATCCATCTCATGATCATCAAAAGGAATCCTCTAACAAGGTTGATCAAGTCTTATTAACGAACTCATTCCGAGTAACATGGAACCGGAGAAATTGCGAATAACACTATGTTACCTCAACGGGGATATGCATGTCCCCAATAATAAGAATATCATATTTCTTCTTGACAGTAAGAAGAGGAAATTCAAAACCTCCAAATATAATCGATGGAATTTTTCCAATAGAGTTGATACTATGAACTTGAGGTTATTTCCTCGGAAAGTGTACCGTATGCTCATTACCATTAACATGAAAAGTGACATTGCCTTTAGTGCAACCAATAACAGCCCCTGCAGTATTCAAAAAGGGTCTTCCAAGAATAATAGACATACTATCGTCCTCGGGAATATCAAGAATAACAAAGTCCATTAAAATAGTAACGTTTGCAACTACAACAGGCACATCCTCACAAATACCGACAGGTGTAGCAGTTGATTTATCAGCCATTTGCAAAGATATTTTAGTAGGTGTCAACTTATTCAAGTCTACGATATAAAGAGAGAGGCATAACACTAACACCGGCTCCAAGATCACATAAAGCAGTTTTAACATAGTTTCTTTTAATAGAGCATGGTATAGTGGGTACTCCTGGATCTCCAAGTTTCTTTGGTATTCCACCCTTAAAAGTATAATTAGCAAGCATGGTGGAAATTTCAGCTTCCGGTATCTTTATTTTATTTGTAATAATATCTTTCATGTACTTAGCATAAGGATTGGTTTTGAGCATATCAGTTAATCGCATACGCAAAAAGATAGGTCTAATCATTTCAGCAAAGCGCTCAAAATCCTCATCATCCTTTTTCTTGGATGGTTTGGGAGGAAAAGACATGGGTTTCTGAACCCAAGGCTCTCTTTCTTTACCATGTTTCCTAGCAACAAAGTCTTTCTTATCATAACGTTGATTCTTTGATTGTGGGTTATCAAGATCAACAGCAGGTTCAATTTCTTTATCATTATCATTACTAGGTTGAGCATCATCATGAATATTATTATTAGCATTATCAATAGTTTCAGGTTCCTTACCAGCTTGAGTTTCAGCATCAGAAATAGAAATATCATTTGGATTCTCAGGTGGTTCAATAACAGGTTCACTAGAAGCATGCAAATTCCTATCATTTTTCTTTTTCTTCTTTTTAGAAGAACTAGGTACATCTATGTTATTTCTCTGAGAATCTTGCTCAATTCTCTTAGGGTGGCCTTCAGGATACAAAGGTTCCTGACTCATTCTACCAGTTCTAGTAGCCACTCTAACAGCATAATCATTATCTTTACTATTTAATTCATTGAGCAAATCGTTTTGAGCTTTAAGTACTTGTTCTACTTGAGTGGTAACCATAGAAGCATGTTTACTAATAAGTTTGAGTTCACCTTTAACATTAGCCATATAATCACCCAAGTGTTCAAGCATATTTGAATTGTATTTCAATTGTCTACCAGAATAAGCATTAAAGTCTTCTTGCTTAGCCATAAATTTATCAAACTCAGCTAAGCATGGGGTAGCAAATTTAGTAAATGGGATTACATCTTTATCATATCTATAGAGAGAATTTACCTTTACTACCTGTGTCGGGTTATCAAGACCATGAGTTTCTTCAATAAGTAAAGGATTAAGATTATATGTTTCTTCAACAGCGGTAAATTAAGACCATGTATTTCTTCAATAGGTGGTAAATTCTTGACATCTTCAGCTTTAATACCCTTTTCTTTCATAGATTTCTTTGCCTCTTGTATATCTTCAGGACTAAGAAATAGAATACCCCTCTTCTTCGGAGATGGTTTAGGAGTAGGCTCAGGAATTGGCTCCGAAGGTGTCCAATTATTTTCATTTGTCAACATATTATTCAATAGAATTTCAGCTTCATCCGGTGTTCTTTCCCTGAAAACAGAACCAGCACAACTATCCAGGTAATCTCTGGAGGCATCGGTTAGTCCATTATAAAAGATATCAAGTATTTCATTTTTCTTAAGAGGATGATCAGGCAAAGCATTAAGTAATTGGAGAAGCCTCCCCCAAGCTTGTGGGAGACTCTCTTCTTCAATTTGCACAAAATTATATATATCCCTTAAAGCAGCTTGTTTCTTATGAGCGGGGAAATATTTAGCAGAGAAGTAATAAGTCATATCATGGGGACTACACACACAACCAGGATCAAGAGAATTAAACCATATCTTAGCATCACCTTTTAATGAGAACGGAAATATTTTAAGGATATAAAAGTAACGAGTTCTCTCATCTTTAGTGAATAGGGTGGCTATATCATTCAATTTAGTAAGATGTGCCACAACAGTTTTAGATTCATAACCATGAAAAGGATCAGATTCAACCAAAGTAATTATATCAGGATCAATAGAGAATTTATAATCCTTATCAGTAACAAAGATAGGTGAAGTAGCAAAAGTAGGGCCAGGTTTCATTCTAGCATTTAGAGATTGCTTACTCCATTTAGCTAATAATCTTTTGAGTTCATTTCTAGTTTGGCAAGCTAAAATAGCTAAAGAAGCTTCTTGATCAAAAACATAACCCTTAGGAATAACAAGTGATTCTTCATAATCACTTTCATCAGTATCATCAGATTCAATATTTTCAATTTCTCTAGCCCTAGCAAGTTGTTCATCAAGAAAATCACTAAGTGGCATAGTAGTATCAGGCATAGAGGTAGTTTCATCATAAGTATCATGCATAGCAGAAGTGGCATCATCAATAACATGCAACATATCAGAACGAATAGCAGAAGCAGGTGTAGGTGTCGCAAACTTACTCATAACAGAAGGTGAATCAAGTGTAGAGCTAGATGGCAGTTCCTTACCTCCCCTCGTAGTTGAGGGATAGATCTTGGTTTTTGGATGTCTCAAGTTCTTCATAATGATAAGCAGATCTATATCCCAAGTGACTCAAAGAATAGAGCTATGCTCCCCGGCAACGGTGCCAGAAAATAGTCTTGATAACCCACAAGTATAGGGGATCGCAACAGTTTTCGAGGGTAGAGTATTCAACCCAAATTTATTGACTCGACATAAGGGGAGCCAAAGAATACTCTCAAGTATTAGCAGCTGAGTTGTCAATTCAACCACACCTGGAAACTTAATATCTGCAGCAAGTGTTTAGTAGCAAAGTAATATGATAGTGGTGATAACGGTAACAAAAGGTAAAGGTAGTAAAAGCAATGTTTTTGGTATTTTGTAGTGATGATAGCAATAGCAACGGAAAAGTAAATAAGCGAGGAACAATATATGGAAAGCTCATAGGCAATGGATCAGTGATGGAGAATTATGCCGGATGCGGTTCATCATGTAACAGTCATAACCTAGGGTGACACAGAACTAGCTCCAGTTCATTGATATAATGTAGGCATGTATTCTGAACATAGTCATACGTGCTTATGGAAAAGAACTTGCATGACATCTTTTGTCCTACCCTCCCGTGGCAGCAGGGTCCTTACGAAAACTAAGGGATATTAAGGCCTCCTTTTAATAGAGAACCGGAACAAAGCATTAACACATAGTGAATACATGAACTCCTCAAACTACGGTCATCACCGGTAAGTATCCCGATTATTGTCACTTCGGGGTTAACGGATCATAACACATAATAGGTGACTATAGACTTGCAAGATAGGATCAAGAACACTCATATATTGATGAAAACATAATAGGTTCAGATCTGAAATCATGGCACTCGGGCCCTAGTGACAAGCATTAAGCATAGCAAAGTCATAGCTACATCAATCTCAGAACATAGTGGACACTAGGGATCAAACCCTAACAAAACTAACTCGATTACATGATAGATCCCATCCAACCCACCACTGTCCAGGAAGCCTACGATGGAATTACTCACGCACGATGGTGAGCATCATGAAATTGGTGATGGAGGATGGTTGGTGATGACGATGGCGACAGATTCCCCTCTCCGGAGCCCCGAACGGACTCCAGATCAGCCCTCCCGAGAGGTTTTTGGGCTTGGCGGCGGCTCTGTATCGTAAAACGCGATGATTTCTTCTCCCTGATTTTTCTCTCCCCAAAACTCAATATATGGAGTTGGAGTTGGAGTCGGAGAGGCAACAGGGGGCCCACGAGGTAGGGGGCGCGCCCTAGGGGGGCAGGCGCGCCCCCACCCTCATGGGGAGGTGGTGGCCCCCTGGCCTTCATCTTTTGCAGGTATTTTTCTTATTTTCTGAAAAGTGGCTCCGTGAAGTTTCAGGTCATTCTGAGAACGTTTGCTCCTGCACATAAATAACACCATGGTAATTCCGCTGAAAACAGCGTCAGTCCGGGTTAGTTCCATTCAAATCATGCAAGTTAGAGTCCAAAATAAGGGCAAAAGTGTTTGGAAAAGTAGATACGTTGGAGACGTATCACCAAGGAACATCATAATATTTTCTTTGAGGCATCATGACTACGTAAACAAGAGTGCACACAAAAACAGATCCGACAAGAAAACGGCGAACGAGAAAGAGGGGCGAATAAAACTGAAATTTTTGTGAAGTGGGGGAGAGGAAAACGAGAGGCAAATGGCAAATAATGTAAATTGTGAGGAGATGAGATTTGTGATTGGGAACCTGGTTATGAAGAAAATCCTCCTCGGCAACGACGCCAGAAATTCCTTTTGATTGCTCTCTAACTATAGCGCCAGAAAAGCTCCTGTCTGCTAGGACTACGTCGGTATTTCCCCAAAGAGGAAGGGATGGTGCAGCACAAATAACAACACCTGCACACAAATAACAACACCTCGCAACATGGCGTGTTAAAGGGGTTGTTAATCCCTTTCGGGTAACGATGCCAGAAAAATTGTAGTAGATTGGAATAATACATCGCAAATAAAATAAATTGCATCAAAGTATTTATGTATTTTTTGGTTTAATAGATTTGAATAAAATGCAAAGGAAAAGTAGATCACACGTAAATATATGAGGAAGAAGACCCGGGGGCCGTAGGTTTCACTAGTGGCTTCTCTCGAGAAAGATAGCAAATGGTGGGTAAACAAATTACTGTTGGGCAATTGATAGAAACTCAAATAATTATGACGATATCCAGGCAATGATCATTACATAGGCATCACATCCAAGATTAGTAGACTGACTCCTGCCTGCATCTACTACTATTACTCCACACATCGACCGCTATCCAGCATGCATCTAGTGTATTAAGTTCATGGTAAAATGGAGTAATGCAATAAGAACGATGACATGACGTAGACAAGATCCGTTTATCTATTGCGTAGATATAGATCTCGTCTTTTTATCCTTAGTAGCAATGATACATATGTGTCGGTTCCCTTTTCTGTCCCTGAGATCAAGCACCGTAAGATCGAACCCACTACCAGGCACCTTTCCCATTGCAAGATAAATAGATCAAGTTGGCCAGAAAAAACCCAAATATTGGAGAAGAAATACAAGGCTATAACAGACCATGCATATAAGAGATCGAAGAAACTCAAATAACTTTCATGGATATAAAAAGATATGACTGATCATATACTCAAAGTTCATCAGATCCCAACAAACACACCACAAAAAGAGTTACATCATATGGATCTTCAAGATACCATTGTATTGAGAATCAAGAGAAAGAGAGAGAGAGAGAGAGAGAGAGAGAGAGAGAGAGAGAGAGAGAGAGAGATGAAGCCATCTAGCTACTAACTACGGACCTGAAGGTCTACAAAGAACTACTCACGCATCATCGGAGAGGCACCAATGGAGGTGGTGAACCCCATCCGAGATGGTGTCTAGATTGGATCTGGTGGTTCTGGACTCTGCGGACTCCCCTAGGGTTTTGGGAATATTTGGGTATTTATAGAGCAAAGAGGCGGTCTGGGGGGCACCCGAGGTGGGCACAACCCACCAGGGCGCGCCTGGGCCTCCTGGCGCGCCCTAGTGGGTTGTCCCCTCCTCGGGACTCCCCCAGGTGCAACCAGGGCCCAACTTGTTCCTTCTGGTCCATAAAAAATCTCCGTAAAGTTTCATGGCATTTGGACTCCCTTTGATATTAATTTTCTGCGATGTAAAAAACACGGAAAAACAGGAACTGGCACTTGGCACTATGTCAATAGGTTAGTACCAAAAAATGATATAAAATGACTATAAAATGATTATAAAACATCCAAGATTGATAAGATAACAGCATGGAACAAACAAAAATTATAGATACGTTGGAGACGTATCAATACGATACCGAGACTCCTCCCCCAAGCTTGGCAAGAGCCAAGGGGAGTGTCCATACTCGATACTCAAGTCTCCTTTGGCGATGAAGAAGTTGGTGGTGGTGATGTGGTAGTAGCGATCTTATCTTCAGGTTTCCATGGCAAAGGCTCACCATCATAAGAGGAGTGAGTCTCGCGGGTCCTGCAACTGGCAGCCAAACTCATGCCTTTAAACCTTGCCTCATATTCAAAGAGTTGGTTTTGGAGATCATAGATTTGCTTTGCAGAAAGTTAATGTGATCATTGAAGGTGAAGACGATGTCCTTCATGGATTTGCCATCCACCTTGAGATCATGGGTGTAGTCCGCGATCATGAGGTGATTGGCATTGAGTCCACGTTCCACCATCCCCTTGCACATGAAGACTTCCTGCTCCATAGCTTCGAGCGTGGCATCCATGGTCCCCGTCCCTCTGGGCCCCTGGACGTCGTGGATTTGGAGCACCCCCTCATGCATCTCGATGGATTGAGGGTGCTGCATCACCTCCCGCAAGTACAGGTTGATGATGTTCTTGAAGAACTTGTCCTTGGAGGAGTGCTACCTCTTGATCATGCATTGGTTTTCCCTTGAAGAGGAAAGGGTGATGCAGCAAAGTAGCGTAAGTATTTCCCTCAGTTTCTGAGAACCAAGGTATCAATCTAGTAGGAGGCTACACGCAAGTCGCCTAGTACCTGCACAAACAAACAAGAACCTCGCAACCAACGCGATAAAGGGGTTGTCAATCCCATCACGGTCACTTACGAGAGTGAGATCTGATAGAGATAATAAGATAAATATTTTTGGTATTTTTGTTGTATAGACTGAAAAGTAAAGATTGCAAAATAAATGACGACAGAAATAGCTAGTTGACGGGAAAATAATATAATGGAGAATAGACCCGGGGCCATAGGTTTCACTTGTGGCTTCTCTCAAGATAGCATAATCTACGGTGGGTGAACAAATTACTATCGAGCAATTGATAGAAAAGCGCATAGTTATGAGAATATCTAGGCATGATCATGTATATAGGAATCACGTCCATGACAAGTAGACCGAAATGATTCTACATCTACTACTATTACTCCACACATCGACCGCTATCCAGCATGCATCTAGAGTATTAAGTTCATAAGAACGGAGTAACGCATTAGGTAAGATGACATGATGTAGAGGGATAAACTCAAGCAATATGATATAAACCCCATCTTTTTATCCTCGATGGCAACAATCCAATATGTGCCTTGCTGCCCCTGCTATCACTGGGAAAGGACACCGCAAGGTTGAACCCAAAGCTAAGCAGTTCTCCCATTGCAAGAAAGATCAATCTAGTAGGCCAAACCAGACTGATAATTCGAAGAGACTTGCAAAGATATTTAAACCATGCATAAAAGAATTCAAAGAAGAATCAAATATTGTTCATAGTTAAACTTGATCATAAACCCGCAATTCATCGGATCTCGACAAACACACTGCAAAAAGAATTACATCGAATAGATCTCTAAGAGAATCCAGGAGAACTTTGTATTGAGATCCAAAGAGAGAGAAGAAGCCATCTAGCTAATAACCATGGACCCAAAGGTCTGTGGTAAACTACTCACACATCATCGGACAGGCTATGGTGTTGATGTAGAAGCCCTCCGTGATCGACTCCCCCTTCATCGGAGCGTCGGAAAAGGCCCCAAGATGGGATCTCACGGGTACAGAAGGATGCGGCAGTCTGATACGTCTCCAACGTATCTATAATTTTTGATTGTTCCATGCTATTATATTATCTGTTTTGGATGATAATGGGCTTTATTTTACACTTTTATATTATTTTTGGGACTAACCTATTAACCGGAGGCCCAGCCCAAATTTCAGTTTTTTTGCCTATTTCAGTGTTTTGTAGAAAAGGAATATCAACCGGAGTCCAAACGGAATGAAAACTTCGGGAACGTGATTTTTGGAACAAACGTGATCCAGAGGACTTGGAGTGGACGTCAAGCAATCAATAAGGGGGCCACAAGGCAGGGGGCGCGCCTACCCCCTGGGCACACCCTCCACCCTCGTGGGCCCCTTGTTGCTCCACCGACCTACTTCTTCCTCCTATATATATTCATATACTCCGCAAACATCCAGGAGCACCACGAAACCCTATTTCCACCGCCGCAACCTTCTGTACCCAAGAGATCCCATATTAGGGCCTTTTCCGGAGCTCCGCCGGAGGGGGCATCGATCACGGAGGGCCTCTACATCAACTCCATGGCCCCTCCGATGATGTGTGAGTAGTTTACCTCAGACCTTCGGGTCCATAGCTAGTATCTAGATGGCTTCTTCTCTCTCTTTGGATCTCAACACAAAGTTCTCCTTGATTCGCTTGGAGATCTATTCGATGTAACTCTTCTTTTTGCGGTGTGTTTCTCGAGATCTGATGAATTGTGGGTTTATGATCAAGTTTATCTAGGAACAGTATTTGAATCTTCTCTGAATTCTTTTATGTATGATTGGTTTATCTTTGCAAGTCTCTTCAAATTATCAGTTTGGTTTGGCCTACTAGATTGATCTTTCTTGCAATGGGAGAAGTGCTTAGCTTTGGGTTCAATCTTGCGGTGCGCGATCCCAGTGACAGAAAGGGAAACGACACGTATTGTATTGTTGCCATCGAGGATAACAAGATGGGGTTTATATCATATTGCATGAGTTTATCCCTCTACACCATGTCATCTTGCTTAAGGCATTACTCTGTTCTTATGAACTTAATACTCTAGATGCATGCTGGATAGCGGTCAATGTGTGGAGTAATAGTAGTAGATGCAGGCAGGAGTCGGTATACTTGTCGCGGACGCGATGCCTATATACATGATCATGCCTAGATATTCTCATAATTATTCGCTTTTCTATCAATTGCTCGACAGTAATTTGTTCACCCACCGTAATACTTATGCTACCTTGAGAGAAGCCACTAGTGAAACCTATGGCCCCCGGGTCTATTCTCCATCATATAAGTTTCCCATCTACTTTATTTTGCTATCTTTTACTTTCAATCTATATCATAAAAATACCAAAAATACTTGTCTTATTATTATCATTTCTATTAGATCTCACTCTTGCAAGTGGTCGTGAAGGGATTGACAACCCCTTTATCGTGTTGGTTGCGAGGTTCTTATTTGTTTGTGTAGGTACGACGTGACTCGCGCGTGGTCTCCTACTGGATTGATACCTTGGTTCTCAAAAACTGAGGGAAATACTTACGCTGCTTTACTGTACCACCCTTTCCTCTTCAAGGGAAAACCAACGCAATGCTCAAGAGGTAGCAAGAAGGATTTCTGGCGCCGTTGCCGGGGAGGCTCACACCAAGTCAAGTCTAGATTCGATCTCCCGCCAATGTGCGATTTCTGGCGCCGTTGCCGGGGAGATCTACGCCAAGTCAAGACATACCAAGTACCCATCACAATTCTTATCCTTAGCATTACATTATTTGCCATTTGCCTCTCGTTTTCCTCCCCCCACTTCACCCTTGCTGTTTTATTCGTCCTCTTTTTCTTTCGCCCTCTCTTTCCATTCGCCTCTTTTCTGCTAGCTTCGTCGTTATGGCTAATCCTTTATCCGCTCCTTTGTCTCCTGAGAATGAAGTTCTTAATTTTAAACAAAGGGAGGGAGAAAATCTAAAAGATACCTGGTACAGAATTTGCAATGCGCAAAATAGATCTACTAGGAAGCAATCTACTTGTGTTCTTCTTCGCAATTTTTATGTAGGCATCACTCCTTGTGAAAGATCGTGGATGTCGCCTAGAGGGGAGGGTGAATAGGCGTTTTAAAATAATTACGGTTTAGGCTTGAACAAATGCGGAATAAACCTAGCGGTTAATTTTCCAAGCACAAAACCTAAAACAACTAGGCTCACCTATGTGCACCAACAACTTATGCTAAGAAAGATAAGCAACTATGTGATAGCAAGATATATGACAAGAAACAATATGGCTATCACAAAGTAAAGTGCATAAGTAAAGGGCTTGGGTAAGAGATAACCGAGGCACGAGGAGACGACGATGTATCCCGAAGTTCACACCCTTGCGGATGCTAATCTCCATTTGGAGCGGTGTGGAGGCACAATGCTCCCCAAGAAGCCACTAGGGCCACCGTAATCTCCTCACGCTCTCGCACAATGCAAGATGCCATGATTCCACTAAGGGACCCTTGAGGGCGGTCACCGAACCCATACAAATGGCAACCCTTAGGGGCGGTCACCGAACCCGTACACTTTGGCAACCCTTGGGGGCGGTCACCGGTACCCGTCAAATTGCTCGGGGCGATCTCCACAACCTAATTGGAGACCCCGACACTTGCCCGGAGCTTTGCACCACAATGATTGAGCTCCGAACACCAACAACCGTCTAGGGCGCCCAAGCACCCAAGAGGAACAAGCTCAAGGGTACCAAGCACCCAAGAGTAATAAGCTTCTCAACTTGTAACTTCCACGTATCACATGGAGAACTCAAACCGATGCACCAAATGCAATGGAAAGGGCACACGGAGTGCCCAAGTCCTTCTCTCTCAAATCCCACCGAAGCAACTAATGCTAGGGAGGAAAATGAGAGGAAGAACAAGAAAGAGAACACCAAGAACTCCAAGATCTAGATCCAAGGGGTTCCCCTCACATAGAGGAGAAAGTGATTGGTGGAAATGTGGATCTAGATCTCCTCTCTCTTTTCCCTCAAAAACTAGCAAGAATCCATGGAGGGATTGAGAGTTAGCAAGCTCGAAGAAGGTCAACAATGGGGGAAGAACACGAGCTCAAAGGATAAGGTTCATTGGGGAAGAAGACCCCCTTTTATAGGAGGGGGAAAATCCAACCGTTATGTGCTCAGCCCGCACACGGGCGGTACTACCGCTCCACGAGCGGTACTACTGCTCAGGCAGAAGAAATAGGGAAAAGGAGCAACAAAACATGAACCTTGGGGTGGTAGTACCGCAGGAGACAACGGTACTACTGCTGGGTTAAGCGGTACTACCGCTCCCTTCGACGGTACTGCCGCGCAGAATGAAGGGTAAAGGGAAAGAGGGACCGGGCGGTACTACCACGGAGGAAGGGCGGCACTGCCGCTAAGGAGCGGTACTGCCGCTCTACTGCCGCAGCGAGGTACCGCACAATCCGACACAGAAAAAGACCCCTCGAATCAACGCGGTAGGGACCTGGTAAGCCAACGGTAGTACTGCTGCGGAGTCACCGCCGGTACTACCGCTGCGGAGCGGTACTGTCGCTTGTGACTCCTCAGCGGTACTACCGCTGGGACCCTGACAAAAACCACACTCAAGAAAACCAGAACTGCCATAACTTCTGCATATGAGCTCCGAATTGAGCAAACTCAAGCTTGTTGGAAACAAGACGACGAGTAGCATCAAAACAGCGACTGGTTAAAGTAAGAAGAGGCAGGGGAGGTATGCCTAACAAAAAGAGGAGATGAAACCTCCAACCGAGAAGAACCGGCAAAACCTCCAACATCGAAAACATCATAGAAGATGCAAGCGAACTCCGTTTTCGATGAACTCAAGCTTGTCAACAAGATGACCGCAAGCTCTAAGACTCACAAAGAGAACCAGACAAGAACCACGAAATATGATGCAAGGATGCAATGGTTTGAGCTCTCTACTAACGATACGATCAAGCTACCAACTTGAGAGCCCCCCTTGATAGTACGGCAAACGATCCTATAACCCGGTCTCCAAACTACCACCATGAGACCGGTAAAATAGAAAATCTATCTAGAGCAAACCTTTGCCTTGCACATGGTCCACTTGAGCTAGATGATGACGATCTTGACTCCCTCAAGTTGGACCACCTTACTTGATTGCGTTGGCACGATGAAGACTAGATGATTGCTCCCCCATAGTCCACTATGGGTGAGCCACTCTTCGGCACATCTTCACAAATCCATTGTCACCACAATGGCCAGCAAGCTTCAAGCACTTGATCTCTTCGCGATGATCCACTTGAACTTGCACACGGCAATCTTGATGACGATCACCACTTGATGTCATCCTCTCCATGGGTTGAGTGATATCTTCCTCTTGACACAAGCCCATGAACACGTACCTAACCCCACGTAGAACTCTCACATAGACCATGGGTAAGTACACAAAGCACAATGGACAATGCTTACCAAACCATGGGATCACTTGATCCCTCTCGGTACATCTTCTATGCTTTGTGAGTTGATCAACTTGATTCACTCTTGACTTAGTCTTGATCAACCTTGAATCTTTCCAACTCTCTTCGTTTGGATGATGTCTTGAAGGTAAACATGAATGATCACACAATCTTCTTCTTCAAGACATGCTTGCAATAAGCTAAACTCTCAAATGACCAATCTTTGGATAATTCCTTGAATAGCACCTTGGTCGACACAAACTCTCCTTGAAACCAACACATGTACTCCAAGAAAAGCCTATGGACAAAACCTTCAAATATAACTCAAGGCAACCATTAGTCCATAGAGATTGTCATCAATTACCAAAACCAAACATGGGGGCACCGCTTGTTCTTTCAATCTCCCCCATTTTGGTAATTGATGACAATCACTTTCAAGAGAGTTTAATACAAGGAATTATGCATCACCATGCAATGCAACAACCAATAATGCATGCATATGAGATGCAAATGCTTAGGAACAAAACCAAAGCAAGGAGAAAACTCTAAAGACTTCTCCACAAAACTCTCTGAAACTTCTCCCCCATTGGCATCGATTGCCAAAATGGACGAAAAGCTAAGAAGACCAATATAAAAGGTGTTCCTCCAAAAGTTGTGTATTTCTCAACAAGAGAGTGGAATGCCATACACATATCCAAAGGTAATACTTGGAGGAAGACCAATTATATTGAGGCACCAAGATTGCTAAAGGAGGATATGCCACAAAGACATAACCGAGAGAGAGACACAAGTAATCAAAAGATACCAATTGAAGCAAGCTATCAAAAGATACCAAATGAACCAACGAGACCAATGATCCTACGTGCCACAAGAATAAAGGAGTGTTCTAGAGAAACTAGAGAAGCTCCCCATGATTTGTGCACGCATAAGAATATTTGTATTTGGATACAAAGTGCACAAAATTGGATCATAGCTCCCCCAAAATCAATAGAAACTTACAACAAGTGCAAGTGAGCATATAGGAAACAAAGCCTAGAACTTGCAACAAACACATGGTTGAGCAACAAATAAAAGAGGCAACTTAAGAATGGGCTCAACCAAAAAACATGTGTGTGAGTCAAGGCAATACACTTGAGAAGACTAAAGTATGGATGAGCATTAAGCATCAATAAGTCTTGAAAGAATGAGGCAACACGGTGCAAGGCCTATCATTCCCACACACAACAAGTAAATGAGTTCACAAGCTTACTAATAAGCATACAAAGAACCTGTGCTTGTGACAACCCATGGTGAAGATAGAAGAAGAAAGCCTCATCAAGACGAGGGATACCAATTAAGATGGTAAAAGCCTCGTAAAGATAAGCAAGACGAAAATAATCTTCACCACACAAGAGTGCATCAAGATGCAACGAGATATGGCACGCACTCAAGGCAAGGGCTTTCACGGAGCCACCAAAGAAATAACAAAAGAAAGACAAGGTGGACGTGAAAGAAAGGATATCATCTAGAGATGTAATTTCTCTCAAGTGTATAAGGTTCTAGGTAGACGAAATCATGATGATATATATCTACAAAGAAGGATGTACACCCAAAATAGTTACAACATGAAGGAACAAGATATCCAAAAGGAAGTCATACATATACCAATAAGATATTTGCTTGAGAGCATAGCACAAGGCTAGATATGGTCTTATTGCATATAAATGAATTCCAACCACACGAACATCAAAGACATCACAACTAGCAACAAGACATCATTGTTGGGATGCTTTGAGAAAGGAAACAAGTATCACAAGAGAGAATGGATAACATGCCATGATACAACCTACGAAAGGTTGATGCAAGAAATGTGTGCATGAAGTAGATGATGATACTTGTTACCGGGATACCATTGCCAATTAAAGGTAGATAGTAGTTCATTAATCATCCTAGCTTGACTCCAATAAGCACATGGTGACACCACCTTCCTTGTGAGTGAGCCAAGCATCCAATGCATCTCCACTTGTTCCTAGAACAACAACACAAACAAAATGGTACTCAAACTCATTGGGACCAAAGAGTTAGAGAACCAACAACACATACGACAAACTCCACATAAATATGTGCATATAGATATGAAAATGAATTTCATGCACATCTCATCCAATTTGAGACTTGGTGGAGTTCCCCCTATATATTGGGTCAAAGAAAGCAAACATGCCAAAGAAACTACAAGAAGTAAATATGCATGCTCAAGACTTTCAAGAACCGAGACCAAAAGACAAAGAAATACCAAGCGAAGAAAAGATACCAAATGAATAAATCATCACTTGGAGGATATCCATTAAAGATACATCAAGGAATGAGATATCCATTGATACACTAAAAAAGAAAGATGTCAAACTCCCAAAAGAGAGAATGGTTCCAAACAAACCAAGCCCTCTACAAAGTTTCATGATGGCACAAAGCACCAAAAAGAAACGGCTTGCATTCCACAAACACACACTTGATAAGGATCACAAGATGAGTGTTTTATAGAGAATAGGATAGCTCCCCCAAGACTAGTGCATTATAGAGAATTTGCATTTGAATACAAAATGCACGAGGCGGGATCACCACTTTCACTATATATAGAAAACACTAGACAAGGTCAAGAAAATAACAAGATCCACAAGTGGTATGGAATACAATGGGAGTTGACACAATCCTAGGCAAGAGATAAAGCAAATAAAAGAAAAGGCCAAAGTAAAGATGATCGATAATTTCTACCACACATAAGTGAGTACCAATTGTCAAAAGACAAGAAGTATTTGGAAATAATTCCCGATCGTAGATAAGAAGGATATCCGACATCATCTTCACACCAAACAAAAAGCAAATTTCAACTTGTAGAGCTAACATGCCACCTAGGAACAAGATAATTTACAATATCAACTCTAGATGACAATATCTCAAATGTACACATTTTCTAGGCTAGTAATATATACGTAGCATATTACTCCCCCATAATGTGATACCAATTAAAGATAGACAAGATACAATTAAAGGATCCAACAAGAGATAATTAATGGACTATTTAGAATTTGAATTTCTCATGAGAAGACATACCACATAGTGACTAGATAATCTTGAAATATCAATACTAGATGATATTACTCATGAACACACATATATAGGATTGTGAGGTGCACAAAGCACATCACTCCCCCATAATGGGATATTCCATTAATCTCTCACAAGAGCCAACTAAGATATGAACAAGATGCAAAAGGCTCAATGCATGACACACACGTACATGATGTGCAAACCAACACACACATACTTGATTGCACAAGATAATCAAGTTGGAAGCACAACATATACAAACACATGCAAGGAACAAAACCAAACATGCAAAGGGGTAAGTAACTTTCAATGTAAACAATTTAAGCACGAGTTACCGCAAGGAGGAACATTGGATATAAGATAGAAACTTGATAATCCGATTGACTTGGCTTGAGACAATAAGAATGATGAAGTCCCCTTAATTCTTCATGATATAGCCAAGTCTCCAATGACCTCCAACATCACCTATTGATCAAGTTTGAGCTTGTTGGTCCCCAACCAAGTTGGGTCCTAAGAGGTTAGTCACAATAGGCTTGGCTACCCAAATGGTTCTTTGCTTCAAACCACTTTGAGTACCAACAAACTTGGCAACCACATTGCCAACCTTATCCTTCCCAAGAGAATAGACATCATCAATAATAATTGGGTTGGATAAGTTACCACTAGTGCATGAAGAAGCGAGGTGACCTTTCTCGCGACATAGGTAGCAACGTCTACTCTTCACTTTCTTCTCACTTGATTTCTCAACTTGAGAAGCATTAGCTTGAGTCTTCTTGGGAAGAGGCCTTTCTTCAAATTGAGGTTGAGAATGAGAGTGAACTTGTGGCCGCTTCCCTTGTTGCTTGTCACTAATGGGCTTCTTCTTCAATGGGCAAGATCTAACATGATGCCCTTCTACTTTGCACTTGAAGCAAATAATCTTGGCCGAATTCTTGACTTGTTCTTGGCCCTTCTTCTTGATCATCTTGGACTTCTTCTTCTTATTGGAGTTGAATCCAAGTCCACCTTTGTTGGGGATATACCCCGCGGTATGACCCGACTGGATGTATAACCCAGCCGGACTTGGTGACTCACTAATGACCCGCCCTGACTGGACGACACACTAAGTGACCTGCCCGATCCTGGCGACTTATGGGTGACCTGGCAAGCGGATCAGAGGAGCGACAAGACCCGGGGGCCCAGGAGGCTCAAGGCCCAGAAGGCCGGCTTACGTTATGGTAGGCCAGCTTAAGAGGAAAGGCGTGAGGAATATTTCCTTTACGAGGAAGCAAGACCCGGACTTGTATTCAACTTGTAAGAAAAGATAGATTAGTCCTAGTCCTACTAGGACACCACATGTAACCCGCCCCTCTAACTTATATAAGGAGGGGCAGGGCTCCCCAAAGAGGGACAAGCAACAAGAAACAATATCTATGGCTAGACACAAAGAGGAGAGCCGGCTTACGGCGACTCCCTCATGATCATAATGAGACCTAGCCACAAACAGCACGTAGGGTTATTACCGGATGATGTTTCCCGGGGCCCGAAGCTGTCTAAATCCTCGTCTTGTGTGTTGCGTCTCTCGATTCCGCTCAACCCCTTCAAGCTACCACATAGATGCGTTGGCCTCGCGACTAAGTCCTTACACTAGGACATCTGCCGTGACAATTCCACGACAGTTGGCGCCCACCGTGGGGCCTGCGCACGATGATGTTGAGTTCTTGGAGGGATCTTTCTCAGGGTTTCGAAAAGTTAATGATTTTCAGATGAAGAAGAGCCGGATTACGTCTGCGTACGCCATCACATGCGACCAGGCGATCCATCGTTGTTGGATCACTTTCCGCTGCGCCGCCGCGAGAAGCCAAGGGCAGAGAGGGTTCCATCAGTACAGATCAAAATAATCAAATTATGTTGTTTTTGTCGGATTCGCCGAGTCGCCGCCGCCGCGTCCAGAGTTGTCGAGACAATCACCTGAAGCCAGATCGTTTTTTTTTCTTTTTCAAATCTGGTTGCTGTATGCATACAAGGAGTTTACCAGAAGAATAATACAATGGTCTGGCTCGTGGTCATCAAGAGAAAAAGGGGGATCCGGGGGAAGTCACAGATGTCAATTAGTAAATGCAACCACGGCCATGACCCGGATGCGTGGTCGCCGAGCTGCAACAGATTTGATCCCGAGTCATCGCTGCGACTCGCCTCGGAGCCACTGACCCGCCGCTCTGGTCCGAGTCGCGATCTGCTGAACCGCCCCGGATGTGAGTCGCCTCGCCTCTGAATCGCTGCGCCTCGAGCCCGCTTCCGGGCCACCTTCTGCTGGCGCTGTGGCCATGACTGCACCCCAGGCCGCTGCACGAGGCCGGACTGCTTCTGCCGCAAATTGCCTCCGCCGCCTCATCGCTCCACTACCGCGGGTCTGCAGTAGTTGTTGCTTCGCTGTGCCTCTGCTGCCTCCTCCGCCGGTCGCGCCTCGCCTTTTCTACCGCGGTGGCCGAACCGCCAAGCGGCCGAGTCGCCACTCAAGAGCCGCCCTCGCGCCGTACCAGCCGCCATGGCCTCGCCCTCATCGCTCCGAGTTACCGTTGGCCGGCGGGTCGCCTGACTCCAACTCCGCATCACTACCGCGTGCTCGCCGGCGCATTTCCAAGCCGCCTCAAAGGTTTGGCCTTGAGCCGCCACTGGAGAGCCGCCCCATACCTCTGCGTCCCCCCGCGTCGAGTCGCCGCTGTCCGAGGACACCGTCTGTCGCTGCTCTGCCACGCCGTGCGGAGCTGCCGCCGCCTCATTGCTCCACTCCCACGTTGCCTCTGAAGCCGTCATGTCCACTATGATCTCGCGCTAGCCCACGAGAGCGGATGCAACGGCAAGCTATCTAATGCATGTGAAAAGAAACTCCGCTGCAACTACGGGCGTCTACGGGAACAGGCTCTCAGCGCCGCAAGCTTATTCCGACGAAACTGAAAAAGGAATGAACGCCTAGCTAACTGAAGGAATGTGCAGCAGGATTCAGTGTTCAACAGTGGCCAAGTCGCCGCTTCCAGTGCACCCTAGCAGCAGAGCAGAGCTTAATCAAATTCAACGAAGCAGGCTTTCATCATATTTTGTCTCAAAGATCAAGACTGCAAGCGGAGTCAAAGGGCAGCAGCCATGGTCAAACATTTCCTTTGTAAACTCCGCCGATCACTGACCATTACTTCATGCAAGGACCAAGGAAAAATGCAGCACACATGGCCAAAAATTCGTGTTATTTAGTACTGATTGCCGCACGCGTGTCAGACGAGTTGTGCTGGCCGCTTTACCCATCAAAGAGCAATGTGTCAAGTCAGACTCCCATGCAGTACCAACTTCATTGTTCTACGCTCACAGACATTCTGATGGACAATGCATCACATGGAAATCATCTATCGTCCAAATATAATATCAGGTGATATTTGTCTAAATTATTTTCATTGGTACTTATTAATTCTTGTGCGAACGAGTACTCTGTCCAGTGTTGTTATATGTAGGACAATTATTCATTACAAAAGTGACGCCAAGACCCCGAGTACGGAGTATGAGCCGGTGACAGTTGCATTGGTAATACGCTGCTTGACGGACGCGCTGCGAGTCGCTACCCTCGCGTTTCATTCTACTTCAACGCCGCGGCCGACTCTCTCGTCCGCACCGGCCTACAATACCGCGGCTGACTCACCCGTGAGTGATTACAATTTCACCTAGTAATCATCTACTCCACGGCGGATAATTTCCGGCCTAACATATCAGGTGACATCTATCTAAGTCTATTTTTGACACATGTTGTTTTTGTCAAAGAACAAGTTTATTTTTGTCTTGGTCTGCAATATTGTTTATGCAGGGCAATTATTTATGACAAAAAGTGATATTATACCGCGGAGATGGAGGCACGCCAACATCTTTTGACACAGGTGGTCGTCGTTACTCAACGGACTCCCGCACTGGCTTACAACGCCATGGCCGTCTCTCGCAACCGTGCTGGCTTACAACGCCGTGGCCGTCTCTCGCGACCGCACCGGCTTACAACGTCGTGGCCGTCTCTCGCGACCACGTCGGCTTACAACAAGGAGGACAACTTGCCCGTCCGCACCGGCTTACAACGCCACGGTCGGTTCATCTGTCTGTGCCGCCTCAGATGTTGCGGTCGTTTTTATCGTCCGTCTCTCGCGGCCTGGTCTACATCAACACACCGGGCCGCACCTGTCTGCATGAGCTGTTTATTGAGTATGAGCAAGTCACTGCTTGGGAAGCCAGTTTTCTTCCAACAAATTGGAGGTAAATTATCATGTATTATCAGCCGCCGTCTGCACTGGATGGCTCAATGGGCAGGCACACAAATCGTCGCCACTACAGTTTGGTTAAGCTTCAAAACAACCAGTTGGAAGGAACCATTGGCCGAGTTGCTGACGCGGCTCATACGGGATCATTTATAACCCGCCGCAGTCACCTCAACCTTCTGTGGATTCACATCGCGTTATCAACGCTAATAATATACACCTTCTGCTATGGTAAAATATGGAGAGTCTCAAGCCAACTCTTCGAGTCATCTTGAGACTCGAGGGCTACAATGGTATGGCTCGGAAAAATTAGCCGGTTTCAATGAATTCAAGAACTCCGGGTCATTGAAGGGAAGATAACCCGGCCCCGGAGGCTACTCTTTATTGGCGAATATTTAAAGGCCGTCAGAAAAATTTCTGGCTCAAAATGAAGATTCCAGTTTAAAATATAGCTCAAGAGATATCTCTCTCCCGCAAAGCTTTGAAGCTATCAAATCCGGTTCAAAATCTGGCTCAAGGTAAATTTGTCTTTCACAAAGTTTTGAAGTTTTTAAATCCAGTTTAAAGTTCTGGATTCAAAAGAATTAAATCTCTCGCAAGTTCGAGTTCTCAGAAAAATTAAAGGTTGCCAAAAGAACTTGCTGCCATGATGTGCGGTTTAAACTTGGATATCCTGCCTTACGGTTATCTTATTATGATCACTTGGGGGCTTCCTGCTCATCGAGCATAGCTATCAATACCCTCTTGATCGGCGCAATGCCAAAATTTATATGGTCACTTGGGGGCTTCCTGTTCAAACATAGGTCGTATTCGAACCAAAGAGAACATAGCTGTCGATACCCTTTTGATTGGCAAACTGCCGAACCTACTTGGGGGCTTCTTGATCGTATCCGAATCATAGCTCAATCCCTTTGGGAATCGACGTGGATCATATTCGAATCAGTGTCGTTAAACAACTCTCAAGGTCATTTGTGGGCTTCCTGTTCAAACATAGGTCGTATTTGAACCAAAGAGAACATAGCTGTCGATACCCTCTTGATCGGCATCGCCAAAGCCACTGGGGGCTATATGATCGTATTCGAATCTTAGCTTAACCCCTTTGGAACGGTTTACTGAACGTATCCGAATCAGAAGCCTCAAAAAGTTTTATTCTGTCTCTGGTAAAGTTTATTGCAGCCACAATTACTTAACTCGAGACCTTTTTGGGATTATATCTCAAATGTATATAAGTGTTTTATGCTTGACCCAGCTTGACTTTTGACTATAAGTCGCCAGCTTATGACAATCATCATCTATGTGGAAGCATTGGTTTCTAAGGATTGGGTTATCACCCTTACTGCACAGGTCATGTAAACCGACAGTACAAATTCAATATCATAGTGGTTATATGTGAGGTATTATGACCCGCCCTGCGACAAACCGCCAAGGGTTCTTGTGATCTACTTGTGTGCAGGGTAAGACTACATTTGGGTCGTTACCCGCCCTGGCTCTTGACGTTCAGTCGCCAGGGCATATGTTGTTTAAACTCTGTGCAGGATTTGCAGAATTATGACTTATATAAATGCTTCAGTCCAAGCTCATCACTGAAATTGGTGTCTCAAAAGGGTTATCAATTATTGATTTTCTCAAGGGCTATAGGCCACCGGGTTACAAAAATTCTGGCTTACAATGAATGTGCATTAAGTCGTCATTGGCCAAGAGCCGCCAGGTATTTAAACTCCGGATTTACTTGTCAACCGATGAGGTATTCAAATCTTTAAATAGCCAAAACTGGCTGGATTTTCATGATGACATTGAATGATTGAGGTTTTCATATCGGGTTATATTATTCAAATCTTGAATAGCCAACATGGCTGGATTTCTATTGTGATTATCAATAACCAGTGTTATGATTGAGGTTTTCAAAGTCGCTTTAGCGCAACGGCTATTATTTTTATCAATGGATATGGTTTATTCTACAATGGAAGGAATAGTCCCGAGTCGCTGCAGGCTTATGACCCGGCACTTGGGGGCTACATTATTCAGATTGAGATTATATCAAATATGCAAGTCCCATGTCACTGCCAGCATGCACCATGGCACTTGTGGGCTAATGCAAAGTCATCTTTGCTCAATTTATTGGAGACCCGACTCATCACATTCTAAATGAGTTGGCCCTTGGGGGCTACCAATTGCTCCTGTCAAAATTTCAAGGTACACAAGCATTAATCCATTATATTGAACGGTCCACTATTCAGTTGGTGGAGTACAAAGCTCTTAACCTTGTGGACGTGGGTTCAAGCCCCATGGTGGAGACTATATTATATGATGTTATTATCAATTATATACAAAGTCCTAGCTCAGTATTATCTTATTAAGCCGACCCTTGGGGGCTACACATTGCTGTTCAAATTTACATGGTTATATCTACAAAGTCCCTGCTCATTATTGCATAATGACCCGGCCCTTGGGGGCTACACTGGTTGAAGTTTTCATGAGCATAAAGCAATTACAAATCCCAGGTTGCTGCAAGCATGACAACCCGGCACTTGGGGGCTACATGTGTGGAATATTCAAGGTTGCAACATTTATTGGAGAAAGTCTTAAACGATCACTTTGTTCTGCTCAAGACTTGGGGGCTACAGGTAATATGGATATAAGGGAGAAAAATCTTCAAATTATCAGTTTTGAGAAAATCAGGAGGATCAATTACATAAACCGGTGTCAACAACAATTATGACCCGACATCGTTTGTTTTATAATCCAGAAGTTTTTTGGTAATGATAAACCGGCAAGTTTTACATCTTCAAGCCGGCTGAATATCAGATAAGTATTTGAAGACCAAAATTATTTGACCCGGCACCTTGGAAGCCGACTCAAGTGGATTATTCTTCACAATATTTTTCTGTGAGAAACCAACATCAGCAGATTGAGTATGAAGCTAGCTTATTTGACCCGGATTTTCTAGATGAAGGAAATGACAATTGGACTTAAGGATAATCAGGTCCCGTCTCAGGAGAATATTTAATCCGGAGCACAAGAAATTAAGGATGATCAGGTGCCGGCTTACAAGAATATTTAACCCGGAGTACAACCTGTCAGTTTGTTCTTGTGTTTATGTTGCAGATCAGTTTAACATGGATAAATCCAAATTAAACTTGGGGGCTAATGTCGGGGATATACCCCGCGGTATGACCCGACTGGATGTATAACCCAGCCGGACTTGGTGACTCACTAATGACCCGCCCTGACTGGACGACACACTAAGTGACCCGCCCGATCCTGGCGACTTATGGGTGACCTGGCAAGCGGATCAGAGGAGCGACAAGACCCGGGGGCCCAGGAGGCTCAAGGCCCAGAAGGCCGGCTTACGTTATGGTAGGCCAGCTTAAGAGGAAAGGCGTGAGGAATATTTCCTTTACGAGGAAGCAAGACCTGGACTTGTATTCAACTTGTAAGAAAAGATAGATTAGTCCTAGTCCTACTAGGACACCACATGTAACCCGCCCCTCTAACTTATATAAGGAGGGGCAGGGCTCCCCAAAGAGGGACAAGCAACAAGAAACAATATCTAGGGCTAGACACAAAGAGGAGAGCCGGCTTACGGCGGCTCCCTCATGATCATAACGAGACCTAGCCACAAACAGCACGTAGGGTTATTACCGGATGATGTTTCCCAGGGCCCGAAGCTGTCTAAATCCTCATATTGTGTGTTGCGTCTCTCGATTCCGCTCAACCCCTTCAAGGTACCACATAGATGCGTTGGCCTCGCGACTAAGTCCTTACACTAGGACATATGCCGTGACAATTCCACGACAACCTTTATCATTGGGGGATTTTTGCACATCCAAGATATTGTTGAGTGTGGATTTCCCTTCATGACTCTTTTCCAAGTCTTTCTTCAAAGAAGTGACTTGGGCCTTGAGCTCTTTGATTTCCTCTACATGGTTAGTCTCAACACAAGTACTAGAGGAAGTATAAGCTTCATCACTAGAGCAACAAGGCAAGAAAAGCAATTCATCACAAGATGTACCAACATTGTGAGTAGATGAATTACAAGGACTAGCACATGGCAATATAGCATTTTGACTAGAAGTAGTGCTAGTATCCACATGAGGCTCACTAGATGTTACCTTAGCAAGCATGGCCTCATGAGCTAATTTTAGCACATTATGGGATACTAGAAGATCATCATGAGAGCTTGTGAGCTTTACATGATTTTCTTCCAACATTCCATAATTGCTAGATAGCAACTCAAGTTGAGACCTTAGCTCAACATTCTCCTTCAATATGGATGCTTCACAAGAGATAGAGTTAGTAGCACAAGCATCATCATTAACAACAAGAGAAGACAACTTGGCAAGCTCTTTAGAATATGAAGCTTTAAGTTGAGCATGAGACTCGGTGAGTTTGATGAGCTCACTCTTAATGACCCTTGAGCCATTTTCGAGGTGCTCAAAGTCCTCAAGGAGTTTAGCATGCGCAACTTCAAGCTCCTGATTTTTAGTTTCAAAATCATTGGCCACCTCAAGAGCTCTATCACGAGATTCCCTCACTCTAGATAATTCTAGAGCAAAAGTCTCCTCAAGAGATTCCTTGGTGGTTTGTTCAAGTTCAAGAGCTTGAGAGAGGTCCGCAATTTCATTTGCGTAATCACGCTCATAACCTTCCATTTTATCAATGGTGACCTCATGCTCCTCAAGACGAGATTCCAACTCATCAATATACTTCTTGCCCTCAATGGCAATGGACATGATTTCCATGAAGTTGGAACGAGCAATTTTATTTTTACGAAGAGCTTTAAAAACTATTTCCCCCTTAATTTTTAAGGAGGCAACATTATCATTCTCTTCATCATTATCCTCATCGTCATTAGCATCAACATCATCATCAAGAGACATATTGGGTTTCAAAGTAGGAGATACCTTTGAAGCCTTAGCCATAAGGCAAAAAGCAATAGATGGTGATGTAGGATCCCTTGAAACACCATTTAAAACCACATCTTGTTCCATGGAGTGTTGGGTTTCCTCTACATTGTTAGCACAACAACTCAAAGAAATAGATACATTTTTATCATGGCAACAAGGCATAGCAAGCATATCATCATGAGATTTAGTCAAGCAATCTACATGATATGCAAGAACTGTCAACACAAGCATGTGAGACATTTGGAGTGCTCGAAGTGCTAAAGTACAAAGATGGAGCATTGCAACAAGATAGTGATGAAGAGTCATCAACGATAAGCACACTATCATCATTGCAATGACCAACGCTACTCACCATAACATTACCTTGTGGCAATCCACATGTAGGTGAAGTAGAAGTTGAGAAGACTATACAGCCGGATGTGGAGGGGGAACAAACATCCCCACAAAACTTGGACACACCATATTTATCTTGAAGATTTGTCCACAACTCATGAGCATCCCGGAACGGCATGAGTTGAAATATAACTACATTGCTCAAAGCATCGAAAAGCACATTAGAAGCTTGAGCATTGAGATAAGAGTTTTTCTCATCCTCTAAAGATAATCTTTGGGGATTCTTCAGAAGAGAAAAAGCCATATCTACAATTCGCTCTAAATTTGGGTCCATGACCCTAAAGAGATTAAGCATGCGAATTACCCAAACATCAAAATTTGTGCCATCGAAACTAAGAGTGTTAGAGAATCCTAATACCCTAGTCGACATCCTTACTCTCTAGGCGGTTAAGCCCTATAAAGAGAGACGAGGCTCTGATACCAATTGAAAGATCGTGGATGTCGCCTAGGAGGGGGGGGGGGTGAATAGGCATTTTAAAATAATTACGGTTTAGGCTTGAAAAAATGCGGAATAAACCTAGCGGTTAATTTGCCAAGCACAAAACCTAAAACAACTAGGCTCACCTATGTGCACCAACAACTTATGCTAAGAAAGATAAGCAACTATGTGATAGCAAGATATATGACAAGAAACAATATGGCTATCACAAAGTAAAGTGCATAAGTAAAGGGCTCGGGTAAGAGATAACCGAGGCACGAGGAGACGATGATGTATCCCGAAGTTCACACCCTTGCGGATGCTAATCTCCGTTTGGAGCGGTGTGGAGGCACAATGCTCCCCAAGAAGCCACTAGGGCCACCGTAATCTCCTCACGCTCTCGCACAATGCAAGATGCCGTGATTCCACTACGGGACCCTTGAGGGCGGTCACCGAACCCGTACAAATGGCAACCCTTGGGGGCGGTCACCGAACCCGTACACTTTGGCAACCCTTGGGGGCGGTCACCGGTACCCGTCAAATTGCTCAGGGCGATCTCCACAACCTAATTGGAGACCCCGACGCTTGCCCGGAGCTTTGCACCACAATGATTGAGCTCCGAACACCAACAACCGTCTAGGGCGCCCAAGCACCCAAGAGGAACAAGCTCAAGGGTACCAAGCACCCAAGAGTAATAAGCTTCCCAACTTGTAACTTCCACGTATCACGTGGAGAACTCAAACCGATGCACCAAATGCAATGGAAAGGGCACACGGAGTGCCCAAGTCCTTCTCTCTCAAATCCCACCGAAGCAACTAATGCTAGGGAGGAAAATGAGAGGAAGAACAAGAAAGAGAACACCAAGAACTCCAAGATCTAGATCCAAGGGGTTCCCCTCACATAGAGGAGAAAGTGATTGGTGGAAATGTGGATCTAGATCTCCTCTCTCTTTTCCCTCAAAAACTAGCAAGAATCCATGGAGGGATTGAGAGTTAGCAAGCTCGAAGAAGGTCAACAATGGGGGAAGAACACGAGCTCAAAGGATAAGGTTCATTGGGGAAGAAGACCCCCTTTTATAGGAGGGGGAAAATCCAACCGTTATGTGCTCAGCCCGCACACGGGCGGTACTACCGCTCCACGAGCGGTACTACCGCTCAGGCAGAAGAAATAGGGAAAAGGAGCAACAAAACATGAACCTTGGGGTGGTAGTACCGCAGGAGACAACGGTACTACTGCTGGGTTAAGCGGTACTACCGCTCCCTTCGGCGGTACTGCCGCGCAGAACGAAGGGTAAACGGAAAGAGGGACCGGGCGGTACTACCACGGAGGAAGGGCGGCACTGCCGCTAAGGAGTGGTACTGCCGCACTACTGCCGCAGCGAGGTACCGCACAATCCGACAGAGAAAAAGACCCCTCGAATCAACGCGGTAGGGACCTGGTAAGCCAACGGTAGTACTGCTGCGGAGTCACCGCCGGTACTACCGCTGCGGAGCGGTACTGCCGCTTGTGACTCCTCAGTGGTACTACCGCTGGGTACCACGGTACTACCGCTGGGTACCACGGTACTACCGCTGGGACCCTGACAAAAACCACACTCAAGAAAACCAGAACTGCCATAACTTCTGCATATGAGCTCCGAATTGAGCAAACTCAAGCTTGTTGGAAACAAGACGATGAGTAGCATCAAAACAGCGACTGGTTAAAGTAAGAAGAGGCAGGGGAGGTATGCCTAACAAAAAGAGGAGATGAAACCTCCAACCGAGAAGAACCGGCAAAACCTCCAACATCGAAAACATCATAGAAGATGCAAGCGAACTCCGTTTTCGATGAACTCAAGCTTGTCAACAAGATGACCGCAAGCTCTAAGACTCACAAAGAGAACCAAACAAGAACCAAGAAATATGATGCAAGGATGCAATGGTTTGATCTCTCTACTAATGATACGATCAAGCTACCAACTTGAGAGCCCCCCTTGATAGTACGGCAAACGATCCTATAACCCGGTCTCCAAACTACCACCATGAGACCGGTAAAATAGAAAATCTATCAAGAGCAAACCTTTGCCTTGCACATGGTCCACTTGAGCTAGATGATGACGATCTTGACTCCCTCAAGTTGGACCACCTTACTTGATTGCGTTGGCACGATGAAGACTAGATGATTGCTCCCCCATAGTCCACTATGGGTGAGCCACTCTTCGGCACATCTTCACAAATCCATTGTCACCACAATGGCCAGCAAGCTTCAAGCACTTGATCTCTTCGCGATGATCCACTTGAACTTGCACACGGCAATCTTGATGACGATCACCACTTGATGTCATCCTCTCCATGGGTTGAGTGATATCTTCCTCTTGACACAGGCCCATGAACACGTACCTAACCCCACGTAGAACTCTCACATAGACCATGGGTAAGTACACAAAGCACAATGGACAATGCTTACCAAACCATGGGATCACTTGATCCCTCTCGGTACATCTTCTATGCTTTGTGAGTTGATCAACTTGATTCACTCTTGACTTAGTCTTGATCAACCTTGAATCTTTCCAACTCTCTTCGTTTGGATGATGTCTTGAAGGTAAACATGAATGATCACACAATCTTCTTCTTCAAGACATGCTTGCAATAAGCTCAATTCTCAAATGACCAATCTTTGGATAATTCCTTGAATAGCACCTTGGTCGACACAAACTCTCCTTGAAACCAACACATGTACTCCAAGAAAAGCCTATGGACAAAACCTTCAAATATAACTCAAGGCAACCATTAGTCCATAGAGATTGTCATCAATTACCAAAACCAAACATGGGGGCACCGCATGTTCTTTCACCTTGGAATAGATGTATTCTTGATACCATTAGTGGAGGAAATTTCTTGGGTATCCATACTTTTGATTCTTATAATGCTATGATAGATTTGTTTGGACCACCACCTCTTTTGGTTAATGGAACTATTTTAACTTTGGAACATGTGATGCAACGGCTTGAAATTATTGAAAATAAAGTTGCCACCGTAGAGTTAATTGAAAATTTCGATAGAAAGATCCATAACCAAATTACCCAATACGAATCTAAGGTAGGAGTTGCTCTTAATTTTTTTAAAGAAAATGGGACCTATGGTTAATGAAAAGATATGTCAAGATTCCACTAGAATTGATAAAATTGAGGATATTATTACCAACCTTGGGTCTGCCTTTTCTTCCGTGAAAAACACTCCTCCTAATGCTAAGATTGCCAAATTTATGTATGTTCCTAAAAATAAGGGTGAAACTTCTAGTAAGGAAAATGCAGACCTCAAATCCATAAGTGTTCACCCTAATTTTCTCACTATCCTTAAGGAACCTTTTGCTACAAATGATTTTCTTGATTTTGTGCCTAAGAGTTTGATAATTAATAAAAATAAAGAAACTCCTAAAAGTTATAGGTGTCTTATTGAAGAATTGCCTACCAAAGATGGCAATACCTAGATCTATCCTCGCTTTTATGCCTAGCTAGGGGCGTTAAACGATAGCGCTTGTTGGGAGGCAACCCAATTTTATTTGTATTCCTTGATTTTTGCTCCTGTTTAGTAATAAATAATTTATCTAGCCTCTGTTTTGGTTGTGTTTTTGTGTTTAATTAGTGTTTGTGCCAAGTAGAACCGTTGGGAAGACTTGGGGAAAGTCTTTTTGATCTTGCTGTAAAAAATAGAAACTTTAGCGCTCGCGAGAATTGCTGCCATTTTTTACTGGAGAGTGATATTTAGTTAATTCTTTTTGAAGATGATTAATAGATAAATTCCTCACGTCCAGCAATTTATTTTAGAATTTTTGGAGTTCTATAAGTATTCGAAACCTACAGATTACTACAGACTGTTCTGTTTTTGACAGATTCTGTTTTTCGTGTGTTGTTTGCTTATTTTGATGAATCTATGGCTAGTAGTAGAGTTTATGAACCATAGAAAAGTTGGAATACAGTAGGTTTAACACCAATATAAATAAAGAATGAGTTCATTACAGTACCTTGAAGTAGTTTTTTGTTTTCTTTTACTAACGGAGCTCACGAAGATTTTCTTTTAATTTTTGTGTTGTGAAGTTTTCAAGTTTTGGGTAAGGATTTGATGGATTATGGAATAAGGAGTGGCAAGAGCCTAAGCTTGGGGATTACCAAGGCACCCCAAGGTAAAATACAAGTACACCAAAAATCCTAAGCTTGGGGATGCCCCGGAAGGCATCCCCTCTTTCGTCTTCGTCTATCGGTAACTTTACTTGGAGCTATATTTTTATTCGCCACATGATATGTGTTTTGCTTGGAGCATCTTGTATGATTTGAGTCTTTTTTTAGTTTACCACAATCATCCTTGTTGTACACACCTTTTTAGAGAGACACACATGAATTGGAATTTATTAGAATACTCTATGTGCTTTACTTATATCTTTTGAGCTATATAGTTTTTGCTCTAGTACTTCACTTATATCTTTTAGAGCACGGTGGTGGTTTTATTTTACAGAAATAATTGATCTCTCATGCTTCACTTATATTATTTTGAGAGTCCTTTAGAACATCATGGTAATTTGCTTTTGAGATAATGAAAAACTTTCATATAAGTGCATTGAATACTAAGAGAAGTTTGATACTTGATGATTGTTTTGAGATATGGAGATAGTGATATTAAAGTTGTGATTGTTGAGTTGTTGTGAACTTGAGAAATACTTGTGTTGAAGTTTGGAAGTCCCGTAGCATGCACATATGGTAAACATTGTGTAACAAATTTGAAACATGATGTGTTATTTGATTGTCTTCCTTATGAGTGGCGGTCGGGGACGAGCGATGGTCTTTTCCTACCAATCTATCCCCCTAGGAGCATGCGTGTAATACTTAGTTTTTGATGACTTGTAGATTTTTGCAATAAGTATGTGAGTTCTTTATGACTAATGTTGAGTCCATGGATTATATGCACTCTCACCCTTCCACCATTGCTAGCCTCTTCGGTACCGCGCATTGCCCTTTCTCACCTTGAGAGTTGGTGCAAACTTCGCCGGTGCATCCAAACCCCGTGATACGATACACTCTATTAGACATAAACCTCCTTATATCTTCCTCAAAACAACCACCATACCTACCTATTATGGCATTTCCATAGCCATTCCGAGATATATTGCCATGCAACTTTCCACCGTTCCGTTTATTATGAGACGCACCATCATTGTCATATTGCCTTGCATGATCATGTAGTTGACATCGTATTTGTGGCAAAGCCACCATTCATAATTCTTTCAGACATGTCACTCATGAGTTATTGCACATCCCGGTACACCGCCGGAGGCATTCATATAGAGTCATATCTTATTCTAGTATCGAGCTGTAATCATTGAGTTGTAAATAAATAGAAGTGTGATGATCATCAGTAATAGAGCATTGTCCCATAAAAAAGAAAAAAAAGAAAGGCCAAATAAAAAAAGGCCAAAAAGGGGGGCAATGCTAATATCCTTTTCCACACTTGTGCTTCAAAGTAGCACCATGATCTTTATGATAGAGTGTCTCTTGTTTTGTCATTTTCATATACTAGTGGGAAGTTTTCATTATAGAACTTGGCTTGTATATTCCAACAATGGGCCTCCTCAAGTGCACTAGGTCTTCGTGAGCAAGCAAGTTGGATGCACACCCACTTAGTTTCTTTTGTTGAGCTTTCAACATTTATAGCTCTAGTGCATCCGTTGCATGGCAATCCCTACTCCTTGCATTGACATCAATTGATGGGCATCTCCCTAGCCGATTGATTAGCTGCGTCGATGTGAGACTTTCTCTTTTTTTGTCTTCTCCACACAACCCCCTTCATTATATTCTATTCCACCCATAGTGCTATATCCCTGGCTCACGCTCATGTATTGCGTGAAAGTTGAAAAAAGTTTGAGATTACTAAAGTATGAAACAATTGCTTGGCTTGTCATTGGGGTTGTGCATGATGAGAGCATTCTTGTGTGAAAAAAATGGAGCATGACCAAACTATATGATTTTGTAGGGATGAACTTTCTTTGGCCATGTTATTTTGAGAAGACATGATTTCTTAGTTAGTATGCTTGAAGTATTATTATTTTTATGTCAATATTAAACTTTTATCTTGAATCTTTCAAATCTAAAAATTCATGCTGCAATAAAGAAAATTACATTGAGAAATATGTTAGGACGCATTCCACATCAAAAATTCTGTTTTTATCATTTACCTACTCGATGACGAGCAGGAATTAAGCTTGGGGATGCTTGATACGTCTCCAACGGATCTATAATTTTTGATTGTTCCATGCTATTATATTATCTGTTTTGGATGATAACGTGCTTTATTTTACACTTTTATATTATTTTTGGGACTAACCTATTAACTGGAGGCCCAGCCCAAATTGCTGTTTTTGCCTATTTCAGTGTTTTCTAGAAAAGGAATATCAAACAGAGTCCAAACAGAATGAAACCTTCGGGAACGTGATTTTTGGAACAAACATGATCCAGAGGACTTAGAGTGGACGCCAAGCAATCAACGAGGCGGCCACGAGGCAGGGGGCGCGCCTACCCCCTGGGCGCGCCCTCCACCCTCGTGGGCCCCTCGTTGCTCCACCGACCTACTTCTTCCTCCTATATATATATATTCATATACCTCACAAACATCCAGGAGC
This sequence comes from Triticum aestivum, assembly GCF_018294505.1. Taxonomy (NCBI): domain Eukaryota; kingdom Viridiplantae; phylum Streptophyta; class Magnoliopsida; order Poales; family Poaceae; genus Triticum; species Triticum aestivum. The sequence goes on from NC_057800.1 coordinate 625,921,416, forward strand.
ACCACGAAAGCCTATTTCCACCGCCGCAACCTTCTGTACCCAAGAGATCCCATCTTGGGGACTTTTCCGGAGCTCCGCTGGAGGGGGCATCGATCACGGAGGGCCTTTACATCAACTCCATGGCCCCTCCGATGATGTGTGAGTAGTTACCTCAGACCTTCGGGTTCATAGCTAGTATCTAGATGGCTTCTTCTCTCTCTTTGGATCTCAATACAAAGTTCTCCTCGATTCTCTTGGAGATCTATTCAATGTAACTCTTCTTTTTGCGGTGTGTTTGTCGAGATCCGATGAATTGTGGGTTTATGATCAAGTTTATCTATGAACAATATTTGAATCTTCTCCGAATTCTTTTATGTATGATTGGTTTATCTTTGCAAGTCTCTTCGATTTATCAGTTTGGTTTGGCCTACTAGATTGATCTTTCTTGCAATGGGAGAAGTGCTTAGCTTTGAGTTCAATCTTGCGGTGCTCGATCCCAGTGACAGAAAGGGAAACGACACGTATTGTATTGTTGCCATCATGGATAACAAGATGGGGTTTATATCATATTGCATGAGTTTATCCCTCTACATCATGTGATCTTGCTTAAGGCGTTACTCTGTTCTTATGAACTTAATACTCTAGATGCATGCTGGATAGCGGTCGATGTGTGGAGTAATAGTAGTAGACGCAGGCAGGAGTCGGTCTACTTGTCGCGGATGTGATGCCTATATACATGATCATGCCTAGATATTCTCACAATTATTCACTTTTCTATCAATTGCTCGACGGTAATTTGTTCACCCACCGTAACACTTATGCTATCTTGAGAGAAGCCACTAGTGAAACCTATGGCCCCCGGGTCTATTCTCCATCATATAAGTTTCCCGTCTACTTTATTTTGCTATCTTTTACTTTCAATCTATATCATAAAAATACCAAAAATACTTATCTTATTATTATCATCTCTATCAGATCTCACTCTTGCAAGTGGCCATGAAGGGATTGACAACCCCTTTATCGCGTTGGCTGCGAGGTTCTTATTTCTTTGTGTAGGTACGAGGTGAATCGTGCGTGGTCTCCTACTAGATTGATACCTTGGTTCTCAAAAACCGAGGGAAATACTTACGCCACTTTACTGCACCACCCTTTCCTCTTCAAGGGAAAGCCAACACAGTGCTCAAGAGGTAGCACGGCAGGGTTTCGTTGTGCTCCTGGATGTTTTAAGGGTATATGGGTATATATAGGAGGAAGAAGTAGGTCGGTGGAGCTGCGAGGGGCCCACGAGGGTGGGGCATGCCCACCCCCCTGGGGCGCGCCCTCCTGCCTCGTGGCCTCCTTGCTTCTTCATTGACGTCCACTCCAAGTCTCCTGGATTGCGTTTGTTCCAAAAACGATCCTCGCGAAGGTTTCATTCCGTTTGGATTCCGTTAGATATTCCTTTTCTGCGAAATACTGAAATAGGCAAAAAACAACAATTTGCACTGGGCCTTCGGTTAATAGGTTAGTCCCCAAAATAATATAAAAGTGCATAATAAAGCACATTAAACATCCAAAAATAGATAATATAATAGCATGGAACAATAAAAAATTATAGATACGTTGGAGACGTATCAAGCATCCCCAAGCTTAATTCCAGCTCGTCCTCGAGTAGGTAAATGATAAAAATAGAATTTATGATGTGCAATGCTTCCTAACATAATGTTCAAAGTAATTCTCTTTATTGTGGCATGAATGTTCGGATCCAAAAGATTCAAGATAAAAGTTTAATATTGACATAAAAATAATAATACTTCAAGCATATTTACTAAGCAATTATGTCTTCTCAAAATAACATGGCCAAAGAAAGTTATCCCCCCAAAATCATATAGTTTGGCTATGCTCTATCTTCACCACACAAAATATTTAAATCATGCACAACCCCGATGACAAGCCAAGCAATTGTTTCATACTTTGGACGTTCTCAAACTTTTTCAATCTTCACGCAATACATGAGCGTGAGCCATGGATATAGCACTATAGATGGAATAGAATGGTGGTTGTGGAGAAGACAAAAAAGGAGAAGATAGTCTCATATCAACTAGACATATCGACGGACTATGGAGATGCCGATCAATAGATATCAATGTGAGTGAGTATGGATTGCCATGCAACGGATGCACTAGAGCTATAAGTGTATGAAAGCTCAAAAAGAAACTAAGTGGGTGTGTGATATGTCTCCGTCGTATCTATTTTTTCAAACACTTTTGCCCTTGTTTTGGACTCTAACTTGCATGATTTGAATGGAACTAACCCAGACTGACGCTGTATTCAGCAAAATTGCCATGGTGTTATTTTTGTGTAGAAATAAAAGTTCCTGGAATGACATGAAAATCAACGGAGATTATTTTTGGAATATCTAAAAAATACCGGCGAAAGAGTCAAGGCCAGGGGGCCCACACCCTGTCCATGAGGGTGGGGGTGCGCCTACCCCCCTGGGCATGCCCCTGCCTCATGGGCCCCCTAGTGCTCCACTAACCTCAACTCCAACTCCATATATTCGTGTTCGGGGAGAAAAAAATCAGAGAGAAGGATTCATCGCGTTTTACGATACAGAGCCGCCTCCAAGCCCTAAACTCTCTCAGGAGGGCTGGCATGGAGTCCGTTCGGGGCTCCGAAGAGGGGAATCCGTCGCCATCGTCATCATCAACCTTCCTCCATCACCAATTTCATGATACTCACCGCCGTGTGAGAGTAATTCCATCGTAGGCTTGTTGGACGGTGATGAGTTGGATGAGATTTATCATGTAATCGAGTTAGTTTTGTTAGGGTTTGATCCCTAGTATCCACTATGTTCTGAGATTGATGTTGCTATGACTTTGCTATGCTTAATGCTTGTCACTAGGGCCCGAGTGCCATGATTTCAGATCTGAACCTATTATGTTTTCATGAATATATGTGAGTTCTTGATCCTATCTTGCAAGTCTATAGTCACCTATTATGTGTTATGATCCGTTAACCCCGAAGTGACAATAATTGGGATACTTATCGGTGATGACCGTAGTTTGAGGAGTTCATGTATTCACTATGTGTTAATGCTTTGGTCCGGTACTCTATTAAAAGGAGTCCTTAATATCCCTTAGTTTCCAATAGGACCCCGCTGCCACAGGAGGGTAGGACAAAAGTTGTCATGCAAGTTCTTTTCCATAAGCATGTATGACTATATTCGGAATACATGCCTACATTACATTGATGAACTGGAGCTAGTTCTGTGTCACCCTATGTTATAACTGTTGCATGATTGATCGCATCCGACATAATTATCCATCATTGATCCATTGCCTACGAGCTTTTCACACATTGTTCTTCGCTTATTTACTTTTCGGCAGCTATAGTTACAATCACTATAAAACCAAAAATATTACTTTTGCTACCATTACCGCTACTATCATATTACTTTGCTACTAAACACTTTGCTGCAGATATTAAGTTTCCAGGTGTGGTTTAATTGACAACTCAGCTGCTAATACTTGAGAACATTCTTTGGCTCCCCTTGTGTCAAATCAATAAATTTGGGTTAAATACTCTACCCTCGAAAACTGTTGCGATCCCTTATACTTGTGGGTTATCAAGACTATTTTCTGGCGCTGTTCCCGGGGAGCATAGCTCTATTCTTTGAGTCAATTGGGATTTATATCTGCTTATCACTATGAAGAACTTGAAAGATCAAAGAACCAAGATTTTTCCCTCAACTACGAGGGGAGATAAGGAACTGCCATCTAGCTCTGCCCTTGATTCACCTTCTATTTTGAGTAAACTTGTGACACCTACACTGTTGGGGAACATTGCAGAAAACAAAAAATTTCCTACGGTTTCACCAAGATCCATCTATGAGTTCATCTAGCAACGAGTGATTGGATTGCATCTACATACCTTTGTAGATCACGCGCGGAAGCGTTCAAAGAACGATGATGAGGAAGTCGTACACGACGTGATCCAAATCACCGAAGATCCTAGCGCTGAACGGACGGCACCTCCGTGTTCAACACACGTACAGTCAGCGTAACGTCTCCTTCTTCTTGATCCAGGAAGAGGGAAGGAGAGGTTGAAGAAGATGGCTCCAGCAGCAGCATGATGACGTGGTGGTGGTGGAGCTACAGTACTCCGTCAGGGCTTCGCCAAGCGCTATGGAGGAGGAGGAGGTGTTGGAGAGGGAGAAGGAGGCAACCAAAGGCGTGGATGAAAAGCCCTCCTTCCCCCACTATATATAGGAGGGCCAAGGGAGGGGGCGCCGGCCCTAGGAGATCCAATCTCCTAGGGGGGGCGGCGGCCAAGGGAGGTTTCCCTCCCCCCCCAAGGCACCTAGGAGGTGCCTTCCATAAGTGGGACTCTCCCCTTTTGTGAACCCTAGGCGCATGGGCCTCTTGGGGCTGGTGCCCTTGGCCCATGTAGGCCAAGGCGCACCCCCTACAGCCCATGTGGCCCCCGGGGCAGGTGGCCCCACCCGGTGGACCCCCGGGACCCTTCCGGTGGTCCCGGTACAATATCGATAACCCCGAAACTTGTCCCGATGGCCGAAATAGCACTTCCTATATATAATTCTTTACCTCCGGACCATTCCGAAACTCCTCGTGACGTCCGGGATCTCATCCAGGACTCCGAACAACATTCGGGTTACTGCATATACATATCCCTACAACCCTAGCGTCACCGAACCTTAAGTGTGTAGACCCTACGGGTTCGGGAGACATGCATACATGAACGAGACGACTCTCCGGTCAATAACCAACAGCGGGATCTGGATACCCATGTTGGCTCCCACATGCTCCACGATGATCTCATCGGATGAACCACGATGTCGAGGATTCAAGCAACCCCGTATACAATTCCCTTTGTCAATCGATATGTTACTTGCCCGAGATTCGATCGTCGGTATCCCCATACCTCGTTCAATCTCGTTACCGGCAAGTCACTTTACTCGTACCGTAATGCATGATCCCGTGACCAGACACTTGGTCACTTTGAGCTCATAATGATGATGCATTACCGAGTGGGCCCAGTGATACCTCTCCGTCATACGGAGTGACAAATCCCAGTCTTGATCCGTGTCAACCCAACAGACACTTTCGGAGATACCCGTAGTCTACCTTTATAGTCACCCAGTTACGTTGTGACGTTTGGTATACCCAAAGCACTCCTACGGTATCCGGGAGTTACACGATCTCATGGTCTAAGGAAAAGATACTTGACATTGGAAAACTCTAGCAAACGAACTATACGATCTTATGCTATGTTTAGGATTGGGTCTTGTCCATCACATCATTCTCCTAATGATGTGATCTCGTTATCAATGACATCCAATGTCCATAGTCAGGAAACCATGACTATCTGTTGATCAACGAGCTAGTCAACTAGAGGCTTACTAGGGACATGTTGGTGTCTGTTATTCACACATGTATTACGATTTCCGGATAACACAATTATAGCATGAATAAAGACAATTATCATGAACAAGGAAATATAATAATAATGCTTTTATTATTGCCTCTAGGGCATATTTCCAACAGTCTCCCACTTGCACTAGAGTCAATAATCTAGTTACATTGTGATGAATCGAACACCCATGGAATTCTGGTGTTGATCATGTTTTGCTCTAGGGAGAGGTTTAGTCAACGGATCTGCTACATTCAGGTCCGTATGTACTTTACAAATATCTATGTCTCCATCTTGAACATTTTCACGAATGGAGTTGAAGCGACGCTTGATGTGCCTTGTCTTCTTGTGAAACCTGGGCTCCTTGGCAAGTGCAATAGCTCCAGTGTTGTCACAGAAGAGTTTGATTGGCCCCGACGCATTGGGTATGACTCCTAGGTTGGTGATGAACTCCTTCACCCATATTGCTTCATGTGCTGCCTCCGAGGCTGCCATGTACTCCGCTTCACATGTAGATCCCGCCACGACGCTCTGCTTGCAACTGCACCAGCTTACTGCCCCACCATTCAAAATATACACGTATCCGGTTTGTGACTTTGAGTCATCCAGATCTGTGTCGAAGCTAGCGTCGACGTAACCCTTTACGACGAGCTCTTCGTCACCTCCATAAACGAGAAACATTTCCTTAGTCCTTTTTCAGGTACTTCAGGATATTCTTGACCGCTGTCCAGTGTTCCTTGCCGGGATTACTTTGGTACCTTCCTACCAAACTTACGGCAAGGTTTACATCAGGTCTGGTACACAGCATGGCATACATAATAGAACCTATGGCTGAGGCATAGGGGATGACACTCATCTCTTCTATATCTTCTGCCGTGGTCGGACATTGAGCTGAGCTCAATTTCACACCTTGCAACACAGGCAAGAACCCCTTCTTAGACTGATCCATATTGAACTTCTTCAATATCTTATCAAGGTATGTGCTTTGTGAAAGACCTATGAGGCGTCTTGATCTATCTCTATAGATCTTGATGCCTAATATATAAGCAGCTTCTCCAAGGTCCTTCATTGAAAAACTCTTATTCAAGTAGGCCTTGATGCTGTCCAAGAGTTCTATATCATTTCCCATCAAAAGTATGTCATCTACATATAGTATGAGAAATGCTACAGAGCTCCCACTCACTTTCTTGTAAACGCAGGCTTCTCCATAAGTCTGCGTAAACCCAAACGCTTTGATCATCTCATCAAAGCGAATGTTCCAACTCCGAGATGCTTGCACCAGCCCATAAATCGAGCGTTGGAGCTTGCACACCTTGTTAGCATTCTTAGGATCGACAAAACCTTCCGGCTGCATCATATACAATTCTTCCTTAAGGAAACCATTAAGGAATGCCGTTTTGACGTCCATTTGCCATATTTCATAATCGTAAAATGCGGCAATTGCTAACATGATTCGGACGGATTTTAGCTTCGCTACCGGTGAGAAAGTCTCATCGTAGTCAACCCCTTGAACTTGTCGATAACCCTTAGCGACAAGCCTAGCTTTATAGATGGTCACATTACCATCCGCGTCTGTCTTCTTAAAGATCCATTTATTTTCTATGGCTCGCCGTTCAACGGGCAAGTCAGTTAAAGTCCATACTTCGTTTTCATACATGGATCCTATCTCGGATTTCATGTCTTCTAGCCATTTGTCGGAATCCGGGCCCGCCATCGCTTCTTCATAGTTCAAAGGTTCACCGTTGTCTAACAACATGATTTCCAAGACAGGGTTGCCGTACCACTCTGGTGCGGAACGTGTCCTTGTGGACCTTCGAATTTCAGTAGGAGCTTGATCAGAAGTATCTTGATCATCATCAATAACTTCCTCTCTAGTTGGTGCAGGCACCTCAGGAACATTTTCTTGAGTTGTGCCATTTTCCGGTTCAAGAGGTAACACTTCATCAAGTTCTACTTTCCTCCCACTTACTTCTTTCGAGAGAAACTCTTTCTCTAGAAAGAATCCATTCTTGGCAACAAAGATCTTGCCTTCGGATCTGAGGTAGAAGGTATACCCAACAGTTTCTTTAGGGTATCCTATGAAGACGCATTTTTCCGACTTGGGTTCGAGCTTTTCAGGTTGAAGTTTCTTGACATAAGCATCGCATCCCCAAACCTTTAGAAACGACAGCTTAGGTTTCTTCCCAAACCATAATTCAAACGGTGTCGTCTCAACGGATTTCGACGGAGCCCTATTTAAAGTGAATGCGGCAGTCTCTAAAGCATAGCCCCAAAAAGATAGCGGTAAATCGGTAAGAGACATCATAGATCGTACCATATCTAATAGAGTGCGATTACGACGTTCGGACACACCATTACGCTGAGGTGTTCCAGGCGGCGTGAGTTGTGAAACTATTCCACATTTTCTTAAGTGTGTGCCAAATTCGTGACTCAAGTATTCTCCTCCACGATCTGATCGTAGAAACTTGATTTTCCTGTCACGTTGATTCTCAACCTCACTCTGAAATTCCTTGAACTTTTCAAAGGTTTCAGACTTGTGTTTCATTAAGTAGACATACCCATATCTACTCAAGTCATCAGTGAGGGTGAGAACATAACGATAGCCACCGCGAGCCTCAATACTCATTGGACCGCTCACATCCGTATGTATGATTTCCAATAAGTTGGTTGCTCGCTCCATTGTCCTTGAGAACGGAGTCTTGGTCATTTTACCCATGAGGCATGGTTCGCACGTGTCAAATGATTCATAATCAAGAGACTCTAAAAGTCCATCTGCATGGAGCTTCTTCATGCGTTTTACACCTATGTGACCAAGGCGGCAGTGCCACAAGTATGTGGGACTATCGTTATCAACCTTACATCTTTTGGTTTTCACACAATGAACATGTGTAGCATTACGCTCGAGAAAGAATAAACCATTCACCATCGGAGCATGACCATAAAACATATCTCTCATATAAATAGAACAACCATTATTCTTGGATTTAAATGAGTAGCCATCTCGAATTAAATGAGATCCTGATACAATGTTCATGCTCAAAGCTGGCACTAAATAACAATTATTGAGGTTTAAAACTAATCCTGTGGGTAAATGTAGAGGTAGCGTGCCGACGGCGATCACATTGACCTTGGAACCATTCCCGACGCGCATTGTCACCTCGTACTTTGCCAGTTTCCGCTTATTCTGCAGCTCCTGCTTTGAGTTACAAATGTGAGCAACTGCACCGGTATCAAATACCCAGGAGCTACTACGAGTACTGGTAAGGTACACATCAATTACATGTATATCACATATACCTTTTGTTTTGCCGGCCTTCTTGTCTGCTAAGTATTTGGGGCAGTTCCGCTTCCAGTGACCACTTCCCTTGCAATAAAAGCACTCAGTCTCGGGCTTGGGTCCATTCTTTGGATTCTTCCCGGCAGCTTGCTTACCGGGCGCGGCAACTCCCTTGCCGTCCTTCTTGAAGTTCTTTTTACCCTTGCCCTTCTTGAACTTAGTGGTTTTATTGACCATCAACACTTGATGTTCTTTCTTGACTTCTACCTCTGCTGATTTCAGCATTGCAAATACCTCAGGAATGGTCTTTTCCATCCCCTGCATATTGAAGTTCATCACAAAGCTCTTGTAGCTTGGTGGAAGCGACTGGAGGATTTTGTCAATGACCGCATCATCCGGGAGATTAACTCCCAGCTGAGTCAAGCGGTTATGTAACCCAGACATAGTGAGTATGTGCTCACTGACAGAACTATTTTCCTCCATCTTACAGCTAAAGAATTTGTCGGAGACTTCATATCTCTCGACCCGGGCATGAGCTTGAAAAACCATTTTCAGCTCTTCGAACATCTCATATGCTCCATGTCTCTCAAAACGCTTTTGGAGCCCCGGCTCTAAGCTGTAAAGCATGCCGCACTGAACGAGGGAGTAGTCATCAGCACGTGTCTGCCAAGCGTTCATAACGTCTTGGTTCTGTGGGACAGGCGGGTCACCTAGCGGTGCTTGTAGGACATAATCTTTCTTGGCAGCTATGAGGATGATCCTCAGGTTCCGGACCCAGTCCGTATAGTTGCTGCCATCGTCTTTCAGCTTGGTTTTCTCTAGGAACGCGTTGAAGTTGAGGACTACGTTGGCCATTTGATCTACAAGACATATTGTAAAGATTTTAGACTAAGTTCATGATAATCAAGTTCATCTAATCAAATTATTCAATGAACTCCCACTTAGATAGACATCCCTCTTCTAGTCATCTAAGTATAACATGATCCGAGTTAACTAGGCCGTGTCCGATCATCACGTGAGACGGACTAGTCAACGTCGATGAACATCTTCATGTTGATCGTATCTTCTATACGACTCATGCTCGACCTTTCGGTCTTCTGTGTTCCGAGGCCATGTCTATACACATGCTAGGCTCGTCAAGTCAACCTAAGTGTTTGCATGTGTAAATCTGTCTTACACCCGTTGTATGTGAACGTTGGAATCTATCACACCCGATCATCACGTGGTGCTTAGAAACAAACGAACTGTCGCAACGGTGCACAGTTAGGGGGAACACTTTCTTGAAATTATTATGAAGGATCATCTTATTTACTACCGTCGTTCTAAGTAAACAAGATGAAAAACATGATAAACATCACATGCAATCAAATAATAATAGTGACATGATATGGCCAATATCACATAGCTCCTTTGATCTCCATCTTGGGGCTCCATGATCATCTTGTCACCGGCATGACACCATGATCTCCATCATCATGATCTCCATCATTGTGTCTCCATGAAGTTGCTCACCAGCTATTACTTCTACTACTATGGCTAACGCGTTTAGCAATAAAGTAAAGTAATTTACATGGCGTTTCTCAATGACACACAGGTCATACAAAAAATATAGACAACTCCTATGGCTCCTGCCGGTTGTCATACTCATCGACATGCAAGTCGTGATTCCTATTACAATAGCATGAACAACTCATACATCACATATATATCATTCATCATTCATCACAACTTTGGCCATATCATATCACAAAGCACTTGCTGCAAAAACAAGTTAGACATCCTCTAATTGTTGTTGCAAGTTTTACGTGGCTGAAGTAGGGTTCTAGCAAGAACGTTTTCTTACCTACGTGAAAGCCACAACGTGATTTGTCAACTTCTATTTACCCTTCATAAGGACCCTTTTCATCGAATGCGCTCCAACTAAAGTAGGAGAGACAGACACCCGCCAGCCACCTTATGCAACTAGTGCATGTTAGTCGGTGGAACCGGTCTCACGTAAGCATACGTGTAAGGTTGGTCCGGGCCGCTTCATCCCACAATACCGTTGAAGCAAGATAAGACTAGTAGCGGCAAGAAAGTTTACAACATCTATGCCCACAACAAATTGTGTTCTACTCACGCAAGAAGAACTATGCATAGACCTAGCTCATGATGCCACTGTTGGGGAACGTTGCAGAAAACAAAAATTTTCCTACGGTTTCACCAAGATCCATCTATGAGTTCATCTAGCAACGAGTGATTGGATTGCATCTACATACCTTTGTAGATCACGCTCGGAAGCGTTCAAAGAACGGGGTTGAGGAAGTCGTACACGACATGATCCAAATCACCGAAGATCCTAGCGCCGAACGGACGGCACCTCCGTGTTCAACACACATACGGTCAGCGTAACGTCTCCTTCTTCTTGATCCAGCAAGAGGGAAGGAGAGGTTGAGGAAGATGGATCCAGCAGCAGCACGACGGCGTGGTGGTGGTGGAGCTGCAGTACTCCGTCAGGGCTTCGCCAAGCGCTATGGAGGAGGAGGAGGTGTTGGAGAGGGAGAAGGAGGCAACCAAAGGCGTGGATGAAAAGCCCTCCTTCCCCCACTATATAGGAGGGCCAAGGGGGGGGCGCCGGCCCTAGGAGATCCAATCTCCTAGGGGGGGCGGCGGCCAAGGGAGGTTTCCCTCCCCCCCAAGGCACCTAGGAGGTGCCTTCCACAAGTGGGACTCTCCCCTTTTGTGAACCCTAGGCGCATGGGCCTCTTGGGGCTGGTGCCCTTGGCCCATGTAGGCCAAGGCGCACCCCCTACATCCCATGTGGCCCCCGGGGTAGGTGGCCCCACCCGGTGGACCCCCGGGACCCTTCCGGTGGTCCCGGTACAATACCGATAACCCCGAAACTTGTCCCGATGGCCGAAATAGCACTTCCTATATATAATTCTTTACCTCCGGACCATTCCGGAACTCCTTGTGACGTCCAGGATCTCATCCGGGACTCCGAACAACATTCGGGTTACTGCATATACATATCCCTACAACCCTAGCGTCACCGAACCTTAAGTGTGTAGACCCTACGGGTTTGGGACACATGCAGACATGACCGAGACGACTCTCCGGTCAATAACCAATAGCGGGATCTGGATACCCATGTTGGCTCCCACATGCTCCACGATGATCTCATCGGATGAACCACGATGTCGAGGATTCAAGCAACCCCGTATGCAATTCCCTTTGTCAATCGATATGTTACTTGCCCGAGATTCGATCGTCAGTATCCCCATACCTCGTTCAATCTCGTTACCGGCAAGTCACTTTACTTGTACCGTAATGCATGATCCCATGACCAGACACTTGGTCACTTTGAGCTCATAATGATGATGCATTACTGAGTGGGCCCAGTGATACCTCTCCATCATACGGAGTGACAAATCCCAGTCTTGATCCGTGTCAACCCAACAGACACTTTCGGAGATACCCGTAGTCTACCTTTATAGTCACCCAGTTACATTGTGACGTTTGGTATACCCAAAGCACTCCTACGGTATCCGAGAGTTACACGATCTCATGGTCTAAGGAAAAGATACTTGACATTGGAAAACTCTAGCAAACGAACTATACGATCTTTAAGCTATGTTTAGGATTGGGTCTTGTCCATCACATCATTATCCTAATGATGTGATCTCGTTATCAATGACATCCAATGTCCATAGTCAGGAAACCATGACTATCTGTTGATCAACGAGCTAGTCAACTAGAGGCTTACTAGGGACATGTTGGTGTCTGTTATTCACACATGTATTACGATTTCCGGATAACACAATTATAGCATGAATAAAGACAATTATCATGAACAGGGAAATATAATAATAATGCTTTTATTATTGCCTCTAGGGCATATTTCCAACATACACATGCTATTGATTCTGATTGGTCGCATGTTATTGATGATGCCACTTCTACTATGCATGATGCTTATGATGAAACTACTTCTATGCTTGATACTACTGAGCCACTAGGTGAATTTCTTGATGAACAACTTGCTAGGTTAGAGAGAATGAAATTATTGAAATTGATAATATTGATGAAAGTGATGATGAAGATTCTCCCCCTAGATATGAATTGCCTGTTGTGCCTGAGGGTTATGTTATGGATGAAGAAACTGCTAGAGACTTCTTAGCTTGCAATGATAGATATGATCTTAAGAAATTATTAGCTAAGCTTAAAGAAAAGTCTTTGAATGCTACAATGAAATATGACCCTGCTTTTGCTACTTCACCTATCTTTATTACTGATAAGGATTATGATTTCTCTATCGATACTGAGTTGATTACTTTGGTTGAATATGATCCTTTTATGGCTATGAATCTGAAACCGTTGTGGCACATCTTACTAAATTAAATGATATAGCCACCCTGTTCACTAATGATGAGAAAACTCGCTATTACTTTATCCTTAAGTTATTTCCATTCTCATTAAAGGGTGATGCTAAAACATGGTTTAATTCTCTTGATCCTGGTTGTGTGCGTAGTCCCCGAGATATGATTTATTACTTCTCTGCTAAATATTTCCCCACCCATAAGAAACAAGCTGCTTTAAGGGAAATATATAATTTTGTGCAAATTGAAGAAGAGAGTCTCCCACAAGCTTGGGGGAGGCTTCTCAAATTACTTAATGCTTTGCCTGATCATCCTCTTAAGAAAAATGAAATACCTGATATCTTTTATAATGGACTAACCGATGCTTCCAGAGGCTACCTGGATAGTTGTGCTGGTTGTGTTGTCAGGGAAAGAACTGTTGATCAAGGTTAATTGCTATTGAATAATACGCTGACTAATGAAAATAATCGGACACTTCCTGAACCAACTCCTAAGCTAACTCCGAAGAAAAGGGGTATTATATTTCTCAGTCCTGAAGATATGTAAGAGGCAAAGAAATCTATGAAAGAAAAAGGTATTAAAGCTGAAGATGTTAAGAATTTACCACCTATTGAAGAAATACATGGTCTTGATAACCCGACACAGGTAGTGAACGCAAATTCTATCTATAGATTTGATGAAGGTGATATTCCTCGTTATAAGTCTTGTAGCCAATGCTTAGATGAGTTTGATAATTTTATTGTTAAACAAGAAAACTTCAATGATTATGTTGGTAGACAATTGAAACACAATGTTGATATGCTTGAACACTTGAGTGATTATTTGTCCAGAGTTAAAGGTGAAATTAAACTTATTAGTAAACATGCTTCTATGGTTACCACTCAATTAGAACAAGTGCTTAAAGCTTAGAATGATTTGCTCAATGAATTAAATGATAAGAAAAATGATAATGCTGTTAGAGTTATGACTAGAGGGGGTAAAATGACTTAGGAACCTTTGTATCCCGAGGGCCACCCTAAGAGAATTAAGCAAGATTCTCATAGAACTAATATTGATGCACCTAGTTCTTCTAAGAAGAAGAAAAAGAAAAATGATAGGACTTTGCATGCTTCTAGTGAACCTGTTGTTGACACACCTAAGAATCCCAATGATATTTCTATTTCTGATGCTGAAACACAATCTGGTAATGAACATTAACCTAGTGATAATGTTAATGATGATGTTCATGTTGATGCTCAATCTAGCAATAATAATGATGTAGAAATTGAACCTGTTGTTGATCTCGATAACCCACAATCAAAGAATCAACGTTATGATAAGAGAGACTTCGTTGCTAGGAAACACGGTAAAGAAAGAGAACCATGGGTTTAGGAACACGTGCCTTTTCCTCCTAAACCATCCAAGAAAAAGGATGATGAGGATTTTGAGCGCTTTCCTGAAATGATTAGACCTATCTTTTTGCGTATGCGTTTGACTGATATGCTTAAAATGAACCCTTGTGCTAAATACATGAAAGACATTGTTACAAATAAAAGAAAGATGTCGAAAGCAATAACAACAAACTAAACGATCATCGTGCTAAGCTAACGGATGGGTCAAGTCAATCACATCATTCACTAATGATGTGATCCCGTTAATCAAATGACAACTCATGTTTATGGTTAGGAAACATAACCATCATTGATTCAACGAGCTAGTCAGGTAGAGGCAAAGTAGTGACACTCTGTTTGTCTATGTATTCACACATGTACTAAGTTTCCGGTTAATACAATACTAGCGTGAATAATAAACATTTATCATGATATAAGGAAATATAAACAACAACTTTATTATTGCCTCTAGGGCATATTTCCTTCAGTCTCCCACTTGCACTAGAGTCAATAATCTAGATTACATAGTAATGATTCTAACACCCATGGAGTCTTGGTGCTGATCATGTTTTGCTCATGAGAGAGGCTTAGTCAACGGGTCTACAACATTCAAATTCGTATATATCTTGCAAATCTCTATGTCTCCCCCCTTGACTTGATCGTGGATGGAATTGAAGCGTCTCTTGATGTGCTTGGTTCTTTTGTGAAATCTGGATTCCTTTGCCAAGGCAATTGCACTAGTATTGTCACAAAAGATTTTCATTGGACCCGATGCACTAGGTATGACACCTAGATCGGATATGAACTCCTTCATCCAGACTCCTTTGTTTGCTGCTTCCAAAGCAGCTATGTACTCCGGTTCACACGTAGATCCCGCCACGACGCTTTGCTTAGAACCGCACCAACTGACAGCTCCACCGTTCAATAAAAACACGTATCCGGTTTGTGATTAGAGTCATCCGGATCAGTGTCAAAGCTTGCATCGACGTAACCATTTATGAAGAGCTCTTTGTCACATCCATAAACGAGAAACATATCCTTAGTCCTTTTCATGTATTTCAGGATGTTCTTGACCGCTGTCCAGCGATCCACTCCTGGATTACTTTGGCACCTCCCTGCTAAACTAATAGCAAGGCACACATCAGGTCTGGTACACATCATTGCATACATGATAGAGCCTATGGCTGAAGCATAGGGAACATATTTCATTTTCTCTCTATCTTCTGTAGTGGTCGGGCATTGAGTCTGACTCAACTTCACACCTTGGAACACAGGCAAGAACCCTTTCTTTGCTTGATCCATTTTGAACCTCTTCAAAACTTTATCAAGGTATGTGCTTTGTGAAAGTCCAATTAAGCGTCTTGATCTATCTCTATAGATCTTGATGCCCAATATATAAGAAGCTTCACCAAGGTCTTTCATTGAAAAACTCTTATTCAAGTATCCTTTTATGCTATCCAGAAATTCTATATCATTTCCAATCAGCAATATGTCATCCACATATAATATTAGAAATGCTACAGAGCTCCCACTCACTTTCTTGTAAATACAAGCTTCTCCAAAAGTCTGTATAAAACCATATGCTTTGATCACATTATCAAAACGTTTATTCCAACTCCGAGATGCTTGCACCAGTCCATAGATGGATCACTGGAGCTTGCACACTTTGTTAGCACCCTTTGGATTGATAAAACCTTCAGGTTGCATCATATACAACTCTTCTTCCAGAAATCCATTCAGGAATGCAGTCTTTACATCCATTTGACAAATTTCATAATCATAAAATGCGGCAAATGCTAACATGATTCGGACGGACTTAAGTATCGCTACGGGTGAGAAAGTCTCATCGTAGTCAATTCCTTGAACTTATCGAAAACCTTTTGCAACAAGTCGAGCTTTGTAGACAGTAACATTACTGTCAGCGTCAGTCTTCCTCTTGAAGATCAATTTATTCTCGATGGCTTGCCGATCATCGGGCAAGTCAACCAAAGTTCACACTTTGTTCTCATACATGGATCCCATCTCAGATTTCATGGCCTCAAGCCATTTTGCGGAATCTGGGCTTATAATCGCTTCCTCATAGTTTGTAGGTTCGTCATGGTCAGACTTCCAGAACAGGATTACCGTACCACTCTGGTGCGGATCTTACTCACTACAAGAAATATGTCAATTTGTGACCTTGACTATTGGTCACTGAATGGTCATTATTTTCCATTTGTGACCTTTTTGTGACCAAAAACACATGGAGAAGGTCGTAGACGTTTACGACCAAAATATGCCTACTGTTTTGTTTTGGTCACTAGCAGCCTCCCCAGGCCACGTAGGCATCCGACATGGCAATCTGATGTGGCACAAGAATCAGCCCGGTCCAATTCAGTGTTTTACATGGGCCAAGCCCATTAATTCAGCCCATTTATATTTTTTTCCTATGAATTTTTTGTTAGCTTCATGGACCAAGCCCAACAGCCATTTATTCTTTTAGGCCAGCCTTTTATAGTATACATTTTTTGGGGCCTCAGCGTTTTTCCAGCCCACTTGTCAGTTTTCTTTTATTTCTTTCTCATTTTAAAGTAGGTTGCCAGGATCACTCTGTCTGTACCACACATTAGTTCTATATTTGTGCAGTTAGATAACTTGATTCAAAAAGAGCCAATAAGGCATAATATTTCATACAACATACAAGCAAAGTAAATTACAATGATACAGATAACTAGTCCAGTGAGCTAAAACACATTGCTGGTAATAGTACAAATCTGGTTTTCAGCTAAAATACAAATCTGGTAACAGTGAGATAACAGTACAAATCTGGTATTTAGCTAAAATACAACTAAATAAACAGATAACTAGTCCAGTGAGCTAAACGCATTGCTGGGTGTGGATTTTCTTCAGGATTCTTCTTCTAGAGCTCCAACTTCTGAAGACTGAAGGCCAGCATCTGCAAATAATAAATTATGATAAGTTAGAAACATAATCAAGTGAATCCTGACTCAAGAAACATAACCAGATTTCCTGATGTGTGTCGCGTTATACATGCATCAAGAAGATCATATATATACACAGATTTAACGCCTAAAGCACATCAGGCTTGGAGATTACATATATATACATGATTACTAGTTGGAACTAGTGAACAAAGGTTGTGAATGATTTTCATACGAGTATGTACAACAATGGTTCTGGACATGAAAAAGGTTTATGTACATTCATGAAAGTTTGCACATGACATGAGCAAGTCTGCAGTCCCTAATTAGATTACATGTTCTGACTTATGAGCACAAGAGGAATACATAGACACTGGAATATCCTCATGCTTAAACTAGAAAGAGAACAAAAGAAAACTAAACCTATGTATGCAGTAGAGAGAGATAGCAGGGCAGGAGGACCTATGGACCAACTTGTCCTTCACCAGATCGTTCAAGGGGAGAAAAACAGCAGCATATCTGCTTGCCTGTTCCCGTTCACACAACTAGACCAGAGCATCCATATCGGAACATAAATATATGGTGAATAGTTTGACACTATCAGCTATGCAGTTATATAGCTCAGGAACATCTACTCAACAAACAAAGAGTGCTACTACTCTGGCACATAGAGATGATGCATCGGCAAAATATTTCAAAACTGGATAATTGAGAAGATTTGCTGAATGAAATCTTGTGGAGATACTTACACCACATACCTAGCGTACCATTCCACTTACACCATATAATGAGCGAGGGGTCGGGTCGGGGCACTGACCTAGAGTCGCCGGCGCGGGAGCTCACCTTGGCCTTCATCCTGCCATCGGACGCCAACCTGATCAGAGCCCGCAGAAGCCAAAATCATGAACTGGCCGGGAACCGCGCGGTACCTTGGGATTGGAGCGAGGGCGAGGGGTGGGCTGGGATTCGGATGCTGAGCTCCCTGCACACGACATATTGTGTTAATGCTTACAGCAACATAAGATACTCACATATAAAAAATGCACCCTGGAAGTATAAAGAGTGCTTCCTAGCACACCAAGAATCCAACAGAAAGCAAACATGTACACCGGTGAGCTGGTGACCATAAAGTAACATCACAAAGACTCAGCCATCACAAAGACTCAGCCATCACAAAGACTCAGCCCGATCCTAATATAAAGCAATTCAGAAACTCAATGACAACAAAATATATAGAAGAAAGAAAAGCTCATTCGGTTGGAAGTTAATTTTCGAATCACATTTTAGGCTTTGCACAAGTCTACACAACTACTGATCTTTTCTACAAAGGAAGCTGTGCACAGCACTAGTTCTCTTTGGTTAGCTAAAGATATTCCTCCAGCAGCTTATGCATGTAATTCTCAAGTTACTGGTTATGTGATGTGAGCCATCTAAATGTTTGAAACAAGTTTAGCTTGCTGAGCTCAAAATAGAAATTGCTGATAAGGTCAGGACCAGTTGAATTTAGGTGATTC
The DNA here is from genome assembly GCF_018294505.1 of Triticum aestivum. Lineage (NCBI taxonomy): Eukaryota > Viridiplantae > Streptophyta > Magnoliopsida > Poales > Poaceae > Triticum > Triticum aestivum. The sequence continues at coordinate 625,940,247 of NC_057800.1, forward strand.
AAAGTTTATTGATGACATGGTTTACTTGCTGGGTACATGCTACAACTGGGTAAATTGGAACTAAATGTGGACAAGTTTTATGTTATTCAGCTCCTATTTGAGCTCATGGAAGGAATGTACAAAGGTCAGATTAGAGGTACTTGCTCCATTAAAACTGTACCAAGATAACTAGCACAAGGCTGAAGAGAAAACAAGCCATAATTAGCCAAAGCTGCCTACTGCCTACTGCTAGTGCTAGCCATCAGTGGGCGACAGAATAGATCGGGCGGAGCTAATTACCAACGATGGCGGCGACGCGCGGCTCGGTGAAGTGGCCGATGCAGACGACCACGCCGTCGAACACCTCCTCCTCCGGCTCACCGCCGGCGCCGTCCTCCTCTGTGAGTGGAGTCCTGCGACAAACCCATCCCATCCATGAAAAAAACGTGACCATGCATCAGGTCAGGGAAGGCAATGGAGGGCATTCAGAGGGCAGGGGCAAACCTGGATGGCGTCGGCTGCTGCTGCTTGTCCTTGACGAAGGAGCGGCGTCCCGGGCAGCTCCACTCCATGGCGCCGGGTGCCCTTGACGACGACGCGAATCCGGTCATTCTGGCCGCCGTCTCCCCACGCACAGACGCTCGAGATTTTGAGTGGGGATGGAGCAGGCCGGCGCTCTGTCCAGGCCCATGGTGACCGTGGCGTGGTGGATCTTGGAAGGAGGACAGGGCACATGCATCAATGTTTATAGTCGGGAACAAAGAAGACAATGCTGGAAGAGGCCAAAGAGATGAAATACCCTGGGGGCCGAAGATGGTGAAATGATGATCTGCTTGTTCTTAGACAACTCAAGGAGCACCGGATATCAAAAAATAGGCATTTAAAGGGGAAAAATAACCTGATTGTAGGCTCCAATCAGCCTGCATACAACAAGTAATAAAACTGTTAGGAGAGAGTATACAGTTACCAGCAGCATGCATAAAACAACTTTGATGATGTAATATTTATTAAAAATGGCATGCCAGGTTTCAAGTATAAACAACTAATGGAGCATGCAACAAATGTATTTGATACCAACTTAACTAATTCCACATGAATATTGTACGTTCCAATACACACAATCACTCCAAGATTAAGCTTATCCAGCCAATAAAATAAAGAGGATTGCCACCATAATGGACCAATGGGTACAAATCGACCCAAAAAATCCCAGAGAAGCTAAAGCACAAAAATAATCAACACTCCCCAGAAGCATGCTGAATTAATCATTTAATCCCAACATCTAGGTACCACAGTACATAACATCACACAATTAAAGAAGAATGTTCGACAGTTCAAGACATTCAGGAAAATAAATAAGAACGAGATTGCACAGGCGAACTTGTACTATGCATAAATGGCAATCTAACTCGAAACAAGGAACAAATTTTCCCCATGCATGTCCCTGTACAGCCTATACAACAATTCTACATATGCTTCAAGAGGGCGGACAAACCCAGCTTGATTTGGTACATCAACCCATATAGACACATATCATGTTGAATAAGAAAAGCATGCATGGTACACTCATCCTAATCAACGTGGTAGTAGCACATTCTCATATGAATGGAACAAGCAGTCGCACAGCTTGATGAATGGATTAAAACCGAGACGTTTAATTATTTGCAGAATTGAAATTGTTCAAAACATGCAGTTGTACTATCGGAAGTGTATCTGCATCAGACCTTAGCAATTACAAATGATAAATGCAGAAGTAAAACGAAAGTAATATTTTGGGAATGGTGTAATCATACAACTTGTAAGAGATGGACTCAGGGATGGTAAGGAAACATCAGATGAGGGGAGGGGAAGGTGCAGACGCTTGTACTCGTTGCCAAGCAGAACGATCAGCTTCGCTACGACAGGTTTGAGGACCCCCCGTCGCCACGCCGACAAGAGCCGCCTCCATGGTCATGCTAGCTCAGAGCTCGGCCAGTCAACCGTGCGTGGAGCCGTGGAGGTCAGGTTGCTGAATGCACGGACAGTAAATAGCTATCTCCAAATTGACAACCTGAAAAGAGGATTGGTTAGTACACTGAAAAGAGTAAATAGCCAGCTCCAAAGTTAAGGTACTGGAATATAAAGACACATTGGAATATATTTCTAATTTGACCATAAATAGGCATGAATAATAAGCTCTATAGGAACTCCACAAGATAAGTACACGCAGTAGGTTTTGTTTTATAGTTATCTACATTACAGTTATCGGTTTGCAACATACTATTTATATCTCGAATCAGAATAGTTATCTACATTACAATAATCCTTAGTAATGCATAAATAATGCAGATATCTTTGTATAAATTAGCTTTATGTAACCTCTCCTTGTACATATACAAACATCCCCAATGATAGGAAGGTCTAATGCTTTCCCTCAAAAAAACTCTCTACTAGTTATGATGAATCAACATAGATTCATCTCTTTTTGCAGCTCCTGAGTAGTAGAAAGTATTTCACATCATAATGTTTGCATTGCTTGGAAGAATACAATATGATTTCAGATAAGCACAACTAATGGTCTCAAACAAGAAGAATTGATGATTTTCAAACAAGAATAACACAATACTGATTGATCTTGAACCATGCCAATAGACATAGGAATGGTACCACCAAGTCAGAAAGCATTCTAAATTTACCAATTGTAAAGCAATACAAGCAGAGATAAATAGGTCTACATGTGCTTAGCCATAGATTTCCCCAACAGCCCTTTAGTCTGTAGCGGGAGCAGAAATAATATGTTGACAAGCTCCGATTTTAGTCTAATTTGACCCACGAGAACAAATTGTTCTAACCAACATACAAATCTAACCTAATACACCACAAAATCATATATTCTAAGACCATGCCAACGCTAATCGGATCTTCCAGTGCAACGGGATCTCAAGGAAGCTATTTCTATAGAGCCGCGCCCCTAATCGAAAAATGCAAGATGGGAGCGCAATCTCACCTCTGACCTTGTTGCAGAAGGGGCACGCCTAGTACTGATAGAGCACGACGTTCCAGGGCAGCAGATCGTGGGCAGCCGCTCCTTGGCCTGCACCTCGGCCACCGCCACCATGGCGAACGTGCACCGCGGCCCTGCATGACCTCCCACGCCTTCATCCCGTCCGCCACCGCCGCCACTGGCGTCACCTCCAGAGAAGGAACAGAAACAGAGCCCAGTTCAGGAGCAGGAAAATCGACTGGCTAAGCTAGGAGAAGGAAGTTGGTTCACTTGCGGAGGAGCGCGGTGACGACCTGGCGGGTGGAGTTGTCATGCCCGGCGATGGCCGCCTCCATCCGAATCCGCCTGCGTGGGGAGCTAGCGGATGAGGGGTGCGGCGATAGGAGGGGAAGCCGAGACCCCTCGCTTCACCCCACCGCGGCCTCCATCGGGTGGGAGACGAACGGAGACAAAGGCGGGGCGGCGGGGTGCCTCGATCTGGATCAAGGAGAGGGAGGCCGTGCGCTGGATCTTGCCTGAGGGGAGGAAGGGAGGAGCAGAGCATGGGGATCTTGGAGCGCGCTGGATCTTGCCGGAGGGGAGGGAGGGAGGGAGGAGAGCGAGGGGAGGGGTGGGTGGCGGCGAGGGGAGGGGAGGTGGGAGGGATCGGGGAACACTAGGGTTCGCGGGGGAGGAGTGCAGGCTGTGGCCTGTGGGTTGTTGGGCTAGGTGGCGTGAGAAACGTGAGGAGGGAGTGCTGCCGTTGGATCCGGGTGGATCAGACGGTGCTCGATCCATGATCCGCGTGACATGCATCTGAACCAATCAAAACAAAGTACATGTGCGCGACGTCCATGACCATTCAAGTAGGTCATAACCGGCTGAAAATAAAGTGCACATCTCTTTGGCTAAGAGAACCGACTCTTTTTGCGCCGTCTTTTGGCGGTTCCCCTCCGCTGGTGACTTCTTGGTCGTCGGCGGTGAGGAGGGTCGTCGGATCCCGCGTGTGTGGATAATTTTAGCTTTAGGTTTTAGGGTCCTACTAGCTTAGGTTTTTAGATCATTCAATGGCTCGACTTTAGGGGCGGAGGCGGCAATACTGAATAAAGAAGCTTTGGATTTTTATCCGGCAAGGCCGCCAGCAAGGACCTCGACACGTAGAAGAGCAAGGCATCAAGGTGGTGGTCGCGAGCGAGGAGTTCGTCGTCATCACCTTCGCGGTGACCGAAGACACGTAGTCATACCCGCCGTTTTGACAACATTTTGAAAGAAATTCAAAAAACAAAAAAATCGCATAGTTTGTTCAAATGATCTCATATTGTGCACAAGGGTGCATCTTGGAATTCCAAACAATGTTGCCTAAGGGAGTTTTCATTTTCTTTGCATGGAAAAATCATTTTCCATTTTTCGAATGCCTGAAATGAGTGTTTTTTGTGAAGGACCTACCATATATTTGTTGCAAAATTGGACCAAATCAATTTTCTAAAATACTAGGCCATATTTAATGCACAATTGACCAAATGGTTGGGTGTCAAAAGTTTTGATCCACCTCTGGTGAAAAAGACAAATTTCCGCCGATTCAGTTGGAAGCGGGTCAAATTTGAACTGCGGCTGCCTCATAGTTTGCTCTATATTTTTTCCAAAAATCATTTCTAGGTACATAAGTATCTATTTAATGAGAGAAACATGAAAAGTTTTGCAAGATTCAACCACTAGCTAGGAACGGTCAAGCCCGCCGTTTTGACCGCATTTTGAAACGGGCATAAAAAATTCAAAAAAATTAAAAAATTGGGAAACCTTCGTATTGTGTCATTATATGTGACCAAGTTTCCAGGAAAAATAATAAACTTGTAATACGGAAATTATTTTAAAAAAGTGTTCTCAGAAATGAGCTATCACGCGTGAAGATTCATGGCTTCCAAGCCAAATGATCAATCTTATGGCCACATTCATGGCATAGTTTGTTCAAATGATCTCATATTGTGCACAAGGGTGCATCTTGGAATTCCAAACAATGTTGCCTAAGGGAGTTTTCATTTTCTTTGCATGGAAAAATCATTTTCCATTTTTCGAGTGCCTGAAATGAGTTTTTTTTGTGAAGGACCTACCATATATTTGTTGCAAAATTGGACCAAATCAATTTTCTAAAATACTAGGCCATATTTAATGCACAATTGACCAAATGGTTGGGTGTCAAAAGTTTTGATCCACCTCTGGTGAAAAAGACAAATTTCCGCCGATTCAGTTGGAAGCGGGTCAAATTTGAACTGCGGCTGCCTCATAGTTTGCTCTATATTTTTTCCAAAAATCATTTATAGGTACATAAGTATCTATTTAATCAGAGAAACATGAAAAGTTTTGCAAGATTCAACCACTAGCTAGGAACGGTCAAGCCCGCCGTTTTGACCGCATTTTGAAACGGGCATAAAAAATTCAAAAAAAAAATAAAAAATTGGGAAACCTTCGCATTGTGTCCTTATATGTGACCAAGTTTCCAGGAAAAATAATAAACTTGTAATATGGCAATTATTTTAAAAAAGTGTTCTCAGAAATGAGCTATCACGCATGAAGATTCATGGCTTTCAAGCCAAATGATCAATCTTATGGCCACATTCATGGCATAGTTTGTTCAAATGATCTCATATTGTGCACAAGGGTGCATCTTGGAATTCCAAACAATGTTGCCTAAGGGAGTTTTCATTTTCTTTGCACGGAAAAATCATTTTCCATTTTTCGAGTGCCCGAAATGCGTTTTTTTGTGAAGGACCTACCATATATTTGTTGCAAAATTGGACCAAATAAATTTTCTAAAATACTAGGCCATATTTAATGCACAATTTACCAAATGGTTGGGTGTCAAAAGTTTTGATCCACCTCTGGTGAAAAAGACAAATTCCCGCCGATTCAGCTCGAAGCGAGTCAAATTTGAACTGCGGCTCCCTCATAGTTTGCTCTATATTTTTTTTCCAAAATTCATTTCTAGGTACATAAGTATCTATTTAACTAGATGATACCCCGCGCGTTGCAGCGGGAACCGGTTGCAATATATTTAGATCATATTCGGTTAACTTGATCTTTACCACTCTGTATATCAAGAACTAACCTCACCAATGTGAAAGTTACATGTTATCTACAGAAGTTATATATAAAAGGGAGCTATGTTCTGTTAGAAACTTGGAACCAATACAAATAACCACCACAATTAATTTGGAGTTACACTAACGACAAAATGACTATCTTTAAATCGCAACTATATATGACAGAAAATGTGGAATGTACCTAATAACCACAATCATATACCTCCATCCATCCCAAAATAAGTGCCACTGATTTAGTAGTTCAACTAACTCTATATTAAATCATTTTGAGACTGAGGGAGTATATCCTATGGAGATATTATGACAAAACTAAGTGTAACATTTAAGTAAAACTTGTATTGTTTGTGAAACATAAGGTATCCTAAAGCAACCAAAAAGCTGCACTCACTAAATAATCACTCTGAAAAAATAATCATCACCTTAGTTATGCTGTCTCACAAACAAATGATGGATGAGAGCTTCGTCACATAGGCATGATGACTATCCATGACCATCAGTATAAATTGCATCCGAAGTGCTTGGGCAAATCAGAAGTATTCCCTATGCATGGATAGGGGATAATCTTAAGTTAGTTGTGAAACCAACAGGAGATCAAGAAATTATAAGATGTGAACATTAAACAATATAAAGTGCTGACAGAATACAATCAATAAAATTCAAAGATGACCCCAGCTTCATCAACCAGTTCTTCTTGGATGAGCAACAACCCAGTGTATATTTTGGTCTCTTTTGACACATTCTTCAAGGAGTAAATGAGTGTAAGAAATTTGCCTAAGGGGGAATAGGGTTCATATTGCTAATAGATGAACCGAATGAAGAAAATAAAATCACATAGATAATAATTTATTATACCTTTTCCCAATGGGCAGGATGTAACATGCATATTTTTTATACAAATGCCTAATCAAGATCTCTTAGGGCAGCGAAAAAGAAGCAGATATACTACATGCAATAACTTACTTGGTCACATCAGCAAATCATTTTACGAATCAGTTAATAGGAATCTACTTATATCTGCGTCGCAAAGAAAATAGCAGGTAAAGTACTAACATATTTAAGATATGTAGATATTGAATTATGGTGCGTCTATTCTATACCAGTCATAAACTTTGCAAAGGCATATCAATTGATGGATAGAAGTTGCGGCGCTTACATACTAATAACCTGTTGGGAAGAGCACTTGTATACTATCCTGTTCGATGGAGCAATTTAAAAACTTGTATGCTATTACAAACATCACTGTTCTAAATCAGAGAAAAGGACTCTTGTAGGGCGTTCATTTTTCCAGGCAAAAAAATAATAATAAAAATTTCCAGGCCACGGCTGAGGCCCTGCCCAGCGTCGCACTAATCCGTTCCTTCCAAGATGGAAAGGAACCCGATTTAAAATTCGATGACTTGTTGACCCGGTGCACTCCAATACATCGGGCGTTCCTTCGAGGCAGGAAATAAACGTCTAACCCATGGTTGAGGCCCTGGCGCCCTTTCAGGAAGAAAAGAAGTCTAACTTCAGATTAGTTACTCACCAGCAGCCGGTCTGATTCTACAGGAACAGGCCATCACCGACTTCCCCAGGGCGAAGGAGCGCCGGAGCTACCTCATCCGGAATGTAACAGGCACAGAAGGGGAGGAACAGGGGACGTAGGGCACTGAACTGGCAAGGGGAACATACAGTAGAGTATCCGGGAGAGCCTTGGAGGCGAGAAGCACCGCCTGTTGTGCCGGAGGAGCGGCCTGACGGCCCTGACCGAGCGATCTGCTCCCAGCCACCGCACCCTGTTGTATAGCCAGGAAAAGGAAGGTCGTGTTCCTTTTTCCAGGAGAGGAGTTCGTGGGAGTGGGAATGGAAGTGGAAGTGTTGTGTTGTCTTTCCAATCGCTTTGTGGTTTCTTTAAGGAGGAATCCATGGAAGTGGAAACGGAGAGACGGCAGCTGTACAGTCGGTTCTGTATGTTGGTGACAGGACGCTAATGTATAGTCACTGATTGATTCTAAAAAATGTAGTCACTGATTTGGTGAGACCTGAGGAGGTGGGCTTGAGTGGGATTGCATGAGGTGTGACGTGGCTGGATGTAATTGGATGCTGAGGTGTCTATGCTGCATGTTGAGATAAATCAAGTAGTGGGGGTGAACTTCTTAAGTATATAGGATCAGAGAAACATGAAAAGTTTTGCAAGATTCAACCACTAGCTAGGAACGGTCAAGCCCGCCGTTTTGACCGCATTTTGAAACGGGCATAAAAAATTCAAAAAAACTAAAAAAATTGGGAAACCTTCGCATTGTGTCATTATATGTGACCAAGTTTCCAGGAAAAATAATAAACTTGTAATACGGCAATTATTTTAAAAAAGTGTTCTCAGAAATGAGCTATCACACATGAAGATTCATGGCTTTCAAGCCAAATGATCAATCTTATGGCCACATTCAAGGCATAGTTTGTTCAAATGATCTCATATTGTGCACAAGGGTGCATCTTGGAATTCCAAACAATGTTGCCTAAGGGAGTTTTCATTTTCTTTGCACGGAAAAATCATTTTCCATTTTTCGAGTGCCCGAAATGAGTTTTTTTGTGATGGACCTACCATATATTTGTTGCAAAATTGGACCAAATAAATTTTCTAAAATACTAGGCCATATTTAATGCACAATTGACAAAATGGTTGGGAGTCAAAAGTTTTGATCCACCTCTGGTGAAAAAGACAAATTCCCGCCAATTCAGCTCGAAGCGGGTCAAATTTGAACTGTGGCTGCCTTGTAGTTTGCTCTTTATTTTTTTCCAAAAATCGTTTATAGGTACATAAGTATCTATTTCATCAGAGAAATATCAAAAGTTTTTCAAGATTCAACCACTAGCTAGGAACGGTCAAGCCCGCCATTTTGACCGCATTTTGAAACGGGCATAAAAAATTCAAAAAAAATTAAAAAAAATGGAAAACCTTCGCATTGTGTCATTACATGTGACCAAGTTACCAGAAAAAATAATAAACTTGTAATACGATGATTATTTGAAAGAAGTGGTCTCAGAAATGAGCTATCATGTGTGAAGATTCATGGCTTTCAAGCCAAATGGTCAATCTTGTGGCCACATTCATGGCATAGTTTGTTCAAATGACGTCATATTATGCACAAGGGTGCATCTTGGAATTCCAAACAATGTTTCCTAAGGGAGTTTTCATCTTCTTTGCACGGAAAATTCATTTTCCATTTTCCGAGTGCCCGAAATGAGTTTTTTTGTGAAGGACCTACCATATATTAAATGCAAAATTTGACCAAATCAATTTTGTAAAATACTAGGCCATATTTAATGCACAATTAATAAAATGGTTGGGTGTCAAAAGTTTTGATCCACCTCTGGTGAAAAAGACAAATTCCCGCCAATTCAGTAGGAAGCGGGTCAAATTTGAACTGCAGCTGCCTTATTGTTTGCTCTTTATTTTTTCCAAAAATCATTTATAGTTACATAAGTATCTATTTAAGCATAAATACATGGTTTGGTGGCGATACGTCGAGGTTTGGATGGTGGCCCAGGGCCCCCACTCCAAAGCATGTGAACTCGCATGCCTGGTGCGTGGTCATCGCGTGACCTTGGCATTGACATGCGTTCTGGGAGGCCTAGGCATGTATAGCGGGTTGGGCACTCCCCGGGTAGGTGCTAGGAAGAAAATTACAACAGAAGAATCTCACAAGGAGACCAACCTATGCTCAAAGATGAATTAGCAGCCAAGTGTTTGATTGGCAGTACGAGAAATGCACATGGCCAATGGTCGTGAGTTTTGGCTGAGAATGATCATTTACTAAGAAGAATGTCTTCACAAATTTTTAGATCAAAAGGAGGATCCTAGGTGGTACTTGCTTTGCAAAGTACCACACTGGACAGAAATATGAATGTTGAAGATGGGCTCAAAATAATGAATGGATTGAGCTGAAATTTGGTGGAGGATGGTTATTTGGGCATTGTAAAGCACCGTAGAAAATTGATACAATTTGGACATGCCAAAGTGGTACTTCCTTCACAATGCTCTTCTATGGACAGAAACTTGGGAAAACTAGTGAGAGAAATTGGATGAATGAAATGAGCTCAAATTTGGTGTATGTAAGTTACATAGGTATGGTTATGCCTTGGTAGATTTTCAGATCATTTGGGTAAGCCTAGATAGTACTTACTTCACAAAGCTTCTCTTGAGGTAGAAACTTTGAAAATTTCCTGAGAAAGATTTACTAGGAAAATGGAGCTGAATATTATCATGTGACAATGATTTGGGTATGGAAGAGTGCCCAAAGAGTTTGAGGGTAATAGGAGGGGTCTAGATAACACTTGCTTTGCAATGTGCCAATCTGGCCATAAAATATAAATTGAACCTGGGCTCACATAGATAATTTGACTGAGCTGCAATTTGGAGGAGGGTGATAATTTGGGCATATGAAGGAAATGTATAAATTTCATGTCATTTGGATATATAAAAAAGGTACTTCCTTCACAATGCTTCTAGGTGGACAAAAACTTTGGAAATTTGCCGAGGAAGATTTGATAGGCAAATGGAGCTGAATTTTGTCATGCGGCAATGATTTGGATAGGAAAGAGTGCCCAAGAATTCTGAGGGCAATAAAGAATATATAAATAGCACTTCCTTCATAAAGTGATGTTGTGAACAGAATAGGAAAATGAATATTTTTGAATTATTTTTGAACTAGGAAAGGAAGTATTTTTACATATTTGACGAAGATATGACCCAAAGAATTTATGAGATTTTTTTGGGAATTTTCGGAATGACAGAAATATAGGTTGCTTCACAACCTAGGGCAAAAATTGACACATGGACATGACACATAGGCAAAACTGATGAGGTGGCACCAAGTCATACCAATCCATCACAATTTACAAGGTTATGACCATCTATATTGGTCATGATCAGCTAGAAATAAGGTAGTGGACTAGTGCTGTCTGCTTTATAACCATTTCGTGTAAGGAAATTACGACCTTTCTGACCAAAATGGTCGCAATGGTTTAGGGTTTGGAGCCCCCCGAACAGCTTTTGACCAATTGGTCTAAAATGGTCATAGATTTATGACCAATTCTTCTAGGGTCACTGACAGAAGGTCATAAGTTGACATATTTCTTGTAGTGACTCTGGTTGACCTACGAGGTTCGGTAGTAACTTGATCTGAAGTTACATGATCTTCATCATTAGCTTCCTCACTAATTGGTGTAGGAGTCACACGAACATATTTCTTTGATGAACTACTTTCGAAAAAGGGAGCAGGTACAGTTACCTCATCAAGTTCTACTTTCCTCCCACTCACTTCTTTTGAGAGAAAATCCTTCTCTAGAAAGGATCCATTCTTAGCAACGAATATCTTGCCTTCGGGTCTGTGATAGAAGGTGTACCCAACAGTCTCCTTTCGGTATCCTATGAAGACACATTTCTCCGATTTGGGTTCGAGCTTATCAGGTTGAAGCTTTTCAACATAAGCATCCCAGCCCCAAACTTTAAGAAATGACAACTTTGGTTTCTTGTCAAACAACAATTCATAAGGCGTCGTCTCAACGGATTTAGATGGTTCCCTATTTAACGTGAATGCAACCGTCTCTAAAGCATAACCCCAAAATGACAGCGGTAAATCAGTAAGAGAAATCATAGATCGCACCATATTGATAACCCACAAGTATAGGGGATCGCAACAGTTTTCGAGGGTAGAGTATTCAACCCAAATTTATTGATTCGACACAAGGGGAGCCAAACAATATTCTTAAGTATTAGCAGCTGAGTTGTCAATTCAACCACACCTGGAAACTTAAAATCTGCAACAAGGTATTTAGTAGCAAAGTAAGATGATAGTAGTGGTAACGATGGTAAAAGGTAATGGTAGCAAAAGTAATATTTTGGGTGTTTTATAGTGATGATAACAGTAGCAGCGGAAAAGTAAATAAGCGAAGAACAATATATGGAAAGCTCGTAGGCAATGGATCGGTGATGGAGAATTATGCCGGATGCGGTTCATCATGTAATAGTCATAACATAGGGTGACACAGAACTAGCTCCAGTTCATTGATATAATGTCGGATGCGGTTCACCATGTAACAGTCATAACCTAGGGTGACACAAAACTAGCTCCAATTCATCAATGTAATGTAGGCATGTATTCCGAATATAGTCATACGTGCTTATGGAAAAGAACTTGCATGACATATTTTGTCCTACCTTCCCGTGGCAGCGGGGTCCTTACGTAAACTAAGGGATATTAAGGCCTCCTTTTAATAGAGTACTCGAACAAAGCATTACCACATAGTGAATACATGAACTCCTCAAACTACGGTCATCACCGGTAAGTATCCCGATTATTGTCACTTCGGGGTTAACGGATCATAACACATAATAGGTGACTATAGACTTGCAAGATAGGATCAAGAACTCTCACATATTGATGAAAACACAATAGGTTCAGATCTGAAATCATGGCACTCGGGCCCTAGTGACAAGCATTAAGCATAGCAAAGTCATAGCAACATCAATCTCAGAACATAGTGGATACTAGGGATCAAACCCTAACAAAACTAACTCGATTACATGATAAATCTCATCCAACCCATCACCGTCCAGCAAGCCTATGATGGAATTACTCACGCACGGTGGTGAGCATCATGAAATTGGTGATGGAGGATGGTTGATGATGACGATGGTGACGGATTCCCCTCTCCGGAGCTTCGAACGGACTCCAGATCAGCCCTCCCGAGAGGTTTTAGGGCTTGGGGCGGCTCCATATTGTAAAACACGATGAATTCTTCTCTCTAATTGTTTTCTCCCCGAAACACAATATACAGAGTTGGAGTTGGAGTCGGAGGAGCTCCAGGGGGCCCACGAGGTAGGGGGCGTGCGCTAGGGGGTAGGCGCGCCCCCACCCTCGTGGATAGGTGATGGGCCCTGGCCTTCATCTTTTGCAGGTATTTTTTATATTTTCCAAAAAAATTCTCTGTGAAGTTTCAGGTCATTCCGAGAACTTTTGTTTCTGCACATAAATAACACCATGGTAATTCTGCTGAAAACAGTGTCAGTCCGGGTTAGTTCCATTCAAATCATGCAAGTTAGAGTCCAAAACAAGGGCAAAAGTGTTTGGAAAAGTAGATACGACGGAGACGTATCAACTCCCCCAAGCTTAAACCTTTGCTTGTCCTCAAGCAATTCAGTTGATAAACTGAAAGTGATAAAGAAAAACTTTTACAAACTCTGTTTGCTCTTGTTGTTGTAAATATGTAAAGCCAGCATTCAAGTTTTCAGCAAAGATTATAACTAACCACATTCGCAATAACGCTTAGGTCTCAAGTTTAATCATATCAATGGCATAATCAACTAGTGAGCAATAATAATAAATCTCGGATGACAACACTTTCCCAAAACAATCATAATATGATATAACAAGATGGTATCTCGCTATCCCTTTCTGAGACCGCAAAACATAAATGCAGAGCACCTTTAAAGACCAAGGACTGACTAGACATTGTAATTCATGGTAAAAGAGATCTAGTCAAGTCATACTCAATGTAAACTAATAGTAATGTATGCAAATGACAGCGATGCTCTCCAACTGGTGCTTTTTAATAAGAGGATGATGACTCAGCATAAAAGTAAATAGATAGGCCCTTCACAGAGGGAACCAGGGATTTGTAGAGGTGCCAGAGCTCGGTTTTGAAATAGAGGTGAATTATATTTTGAGCGGTATACTTTCATTGTCAACATAACAACCAAGAGATGGCAATATCTTCCATGCTACACACATTATAGGCGGTTCCCAAACAGAATGGTAAAGTTTACACTCTCCTTCGACCAACAAGCATCAATCTATGGCCTGCTCGAAACAACAAGTGCCTCCAACTAACAAGAGTCCCAGGGGGAGTTTTGTTTGCAATTATTTTGATTTAGTTTGCATAAAGCATGGGACTGGGCATCCTGGTGACTAGCCACTTTCTCCTGAGTGAGGAGCGGAGTTCACTCTTGAGAATAACCCGCCTAACATGGAAGATACAGACAGCCCTAGTTGATACATGAGCTATTCGAGCAATACAAAACATGATATTTATTTGAAGGTTTAGAGTTTGGGACATACAAATTTACTTGGAACGGCAGGTAGATACCGTATATAGGTAGGTATAGTGGACTGATATGGAATTACTTTGGGGTTTATGGAGTTTGGATGCACAAGTAGTATTCCCACTTAGTATAGGTGAAGGATAGCAAAAGACTGGGAAGCGACCAGCTAGAGAGCGACAACAGTCATGAACATGCATTAAAATTAATCAACACCGAATGCAAGCATGAGTAGGATATAATCCACCATGAACATAAATATCGTGAAGGCTATGTTGATTTTGTTTCAACTACATGCGTGAACATGCGCCAAGTCAAGTCACTTAAATCATTCAGAGGAGGATACCACCCTATCATACCACATTATAACCATTTCAATTGCATGTTGGCACGCAAGGTAAACCATTATAACTCATAGCTAATCAAGCATGGTACAAGAAACTATGATCTCTTGTTGTCATTGCAAACATGTTTATTCATAATAGGCTGAATCAGGAACGATGAACTAATCATATTTACAAAAACAAAAGAGGTCGAGTTCATACCAGCTTTTCTCATCTCAGTCAGTCCATCAGATATCGTCATAATTGCCTTTCACTTGCATGACCGAACGATGTGAATAATAATAATAGTGCACGTGCATTGGACTAAGCTAGAATCTGCAAGCATTCGATAAACAGGAGAAGACAAGGCAATATGTGCTCTTTTGTCAGATCAACAATTATGCATACAAGAGCCACTTCAACAATTTAATTATGGTCTTCTCCTATCGACCCCCGAAGAAAAGAAAAGAAATAAAACTATTTACACGGGAGAGCTCCCAACAAGTAAAAGAAGAACATGAAATCTTTTTGGGTTTTCTTTTTAATTACTACTACAAACATGGAAAGTAAACTAATTAAAAGCTACAACTATTTTTTTTGGTTTTTCTTAAGGTTTATCAAACACACAAGAAGAAAGCATAAAAAGGAAATAAAGTAGCATGGATGATACAATGAAAAAGTATGAGCACCGACGTCTAGCAATGAGTGTGTGAACATAAATGTAATGTCGGTGGGAAATACGTACTCCCCCAAGCTTAGGCTTCTGGCCTAAGTTGGTCTATGGCCATGGCTGGCCTGGCGAATATCCATAATAGTAGTTGGGGTCGTACTGAGATGCAGCGGCTATCACCTCCTGAGCTGCATCGTGGCGACGAGCGGCCTCCGCTCTCCTCTCGTACTCATCTGCCTCCTCTCTGGTAATAACATATCTTCCTTTTGCCTGATGATCAAAGAAGGCAGGAGCAGGGAGAGTAATATGGACAGCACGGCGTCTGTCAAAGATTAGTCGATAGTGGAGAGGCGATTCATTCCTCTCGACAAACTGGTCGTGAACCATAGCATTAAAGTTTAGGTAAGCAGGGGTAATTCAATATCATCTTCGCGTATGGCTATACCAAGAAAATTAGCTATGCGGGTTGCATAAATTCCTCCAAAGAAATCTCCATTAAATCTATTAAGATGCAACCTACATGAAACAATGGCTCCCAAATTATAAGATTTATCTCCTAACACAGCACTCCTAAGAATACTGAGGTCAGGGACACACATGTGACATGCCTCATCTTTACCATTAATGCATCTACCTATGAAGAGAGCAAAATATTGTACAGCAGGAAAGTGAATGCTCCCTATGGTAGCTTGTGTTATATCTCTAGATTCCCCCATAGTTATGCTAGCAAGAAAATCTCTAAATTCAGATTTGCGAGGATCCCTTATACTACCCCATTGTGGAGGTTTGCAAGCAGTGGTAAAATCCTCTAAGTCCATAGTATAAGAATTTTCATAAAGATCAAACAGGACAGTTGGAGAATTACGTGAAGATGAAAATTCAAACCTCCTCACAAAGGAACTAGTGAGATTGTGATACTGGCTGCACTTCTCTTCCTTAAAGCTTAGATCAACGTTATGCAAATATGCGTTAAATTCTTCCTTAATTCCCGCTCGATCCATAAAGTTCTCAGAAGGCCATTCACAAGGACGCACTGGAGCGTCTCTTGGTGGCTCATCATCAGCATCACGCATTGCAAGCCTGGGTCCTTGCTTCCTTGAAGAACCACCCTGGAACATTTCCCTAAGCATATTTCTTCCTCTGAAAAATTCTAAAATTTTTTAGTAACTTCAAAATAAAAGTAAACCAAACTCAATAATATTGATAGCAACTACTCCTACAAGTGCCTAGAGCCTATATCATGCATCAAAACTACTTGGAAGCATATAAATTTGACATGCAAGCTCAAGAACATGGTCACCTAGGCAGCAAAAATTTGCAATGAATAAAGCACTAGAACAAAAACTAATTGGACCAATGGAAGAGTCACATACCAAGGAACAATCTCCCCAAGCAGTTTTGTGAGGGGTGCTTTGAGCAAGGAGATCGAAAATGGCAGCAAAACGAGCTTGGACTCGGGTATGAACTGGATATTCGTGTTTGTGGGAGGAAGAAGAAGTGTGTGGGCGCAGGAATAAGTGGAGAAGGGCCACCGTGGGCCCACGAGGCAGGGGGCGCGCCCTCCACCCTTGTGGGTAGGTGGGTGACCCCCTTGTTGTGTTCTCAGTGCGAAATATTCTCAAATATTTTTAAAAAAATCATATTTAAATTTCAGGGCATTTGGAGAATTTTTATTTTCCGGGTATTTTTATATTACACGGATAATCAGATAACAGACAAAAAAAATACTATTTTTATTTTATTTAATATAAATAACAGAAAGTAAAAGGAGGGTACAGAAGGTTGTGCCTTCTAGTTTCATCCATCTCATGATCGCCAAAAGGAATCCACTAACAAGGTTGATCAAGTCTTGTTAACGAACTCATTCCGAATATGTAACATCCCAAATTTTCAATTTGGAATGTTATACACTAGATCATCATTCCATATCATGTTTCATTGCATTTTGGTTGTTTTAGAAATTTTACGCAACTCAAGGACCATCGGAGAGAGTTGGGGATTTCGTTATTTTCATATTTGAGTTTTCTCAAATTTTGAAAATAGGATCATTTGATTTTATTTATTTCATACTTAATTATTTCTATTATAAAAATTATGAGAGAGGGAATAAAATGAATTTCCCAAAATAAAGAAATATTGAGGGTTTCATAAAAAATCAAATAATATTTTAGTTTGGTTTTATTTGCTATTTTATTTGAATTTAGGAAAAAATGCACGTTTTCAAAAATTGCATTTAGAGCCAAGAAAATGTTCATCCTGTTCTAAATATTTTATTTAGATGGAGAAAATTTGTTTTGGAATTTTTAGATTTTTATTTATTTTTCTAGAATTTTTTATAGTTGCAGCGATATTGTTTAAAAAAACGAGACCCCGCGCCTGACTGGGCCAAGGGCCCAGCCGAGCAGGCCGGCCCAGCCGCCCGCCGCCGCCTCTCGCCGGGTCGGGACAGGAGTCCCGACCAGTGCCGCCGCCGCCGCCCGAGTCCGGGGAGGACTCCGCCTCCCGAGGCCGACCCCTCCCCCAAGTCGCCACTCCCCGCCCCCTTTATAACCGCCGCCGCCCTCCTGCAGCCCACACCTCCGCCGCCGACCCACGCCTCCAGCGCCGCCTGCCGCCGCCGCCGCGCCGCAGCGCCACCCGCCGCCCTGCTGCCGCGTCGGAGCCGTCGCCCCGCACCACCCGCCACCCGCCGAAGCCCCGAGCCGAGGTAGCCGCCACCCGGTTTTTGAGAAAAAGTCGTTTCGGTTTTTTTGAAAACCCTAGTTTTCGTTTTTTTAATAGATCAGTTTTTCTCCAGTTTATTTAGTTAGCGAGCGTTCGCTCCTCCGTTCGTTCTAACGAACGCGCTCATCATTTAGCTCCTGTTAACGAACATTCGTTCGTTAACCCATTCGTCGTTTTTCTATTTCTCGGATTAAACCCGCGGTTTTTCTGATCGCGATTTTTGATCCGATGTTCGTTTTAGTTTAACTTTTCGCTCGTTTGTCGGAATCAGGCGATTCAAGCGCCTGTAGTTTCGTCTCGAAACCCTCTTTCCGTTTAACCAACTCAAACAAGTTTTTGCCTCAGTAAAATTTGCCCTAGTTTCATATTCGTAAACGAAGCCTGATTCTTTTGCCGTTTGTCTTTCGTTGCTTCGTTCGATTTGATTCTTTTGCCAACCGGAGTTCTTAAGTTGAACTTTCTGGTTAGATCTCTTATTCAAGTTTTACCCGTGCATTATTTGAGTACTTATTGTATGCTTGTTTGTTTGCGATAGAGTACCCGGAGTGCGCCGCTTGCTACTTCGAATCGCTAGGTTTCACGGATCATCAGCGAGGCAAGTAACACTTTGGTCATACTTCCTATTACCCAGTTTTTATTGCATTAGATCAATCCTCACACATTGCATGATTAGGATCTAATTAAATTGTGGGTTTGGGAAGTAGATGAGGTAGTACCTATTACCTGTTATTATCAAACCTTTGGGAGTTACTTCTATGTTTTCTTATTATGCTATGCTATGCTAGTAGACGTGGATTGGGTGAGTGAAATCCATGACAGATGTGAGATTGTTAATCAATGGTTTATCTAAGGTGGCAACTTAAGTACACATCTGGGTGGACTGAGGCACCTGGGTATTCCAGCGATTGCCTATTTTTCTTCGGACCGCCACCCAGGCTCAAAGGGATCATGAGATTATTCATACTAGAAACTTCCGTGTGCAGCCACAAGCTACTATGGGCTCTAGCATAGTTGACTAAGTCGTGTGAAGTCTTACAGTGGTAGACTAGCAGATGTAGGGGATGTAGGTTGGTACGGTCTACCCGTTCGTAAGGTGCTAGCGCTTCTGAAAGACTATGTCTCGGTCATCCGTTTCTCAAACACCATGTAGTGCGAGATTCCCAACGGAGGAGATCGAGTCTTGTGGGGAAAAGTGCGCAAACCTCTGCAAAGTGTATAAACTAATCATGGTTAGCCATGTCCCCGGTTATGGACATCTTGAGTATCTAGTACCTGGATTATCATGTGAATCTCATCATGTTACTTTAAAGTTAATTTTGTTGGGTTTAATGATGATGCTTAATTGGGATTGAGAGCGTGTCTACACTCTCAATGTTTAACAACCACCATGATAGTTAAATAAAATTTATTCCTTTGTAGTGGGGAAAAATTGGCTTTACGCAAAACTGTAACCATAGAGCTTTCCACCAGCCAAATATGCATATAGAATAGCCTTATTCTTTTATTGCTCTCTATGTGTTACATTGCCAGCATATTCCATGTGCTGACCCATTTCGGGCTGCAACGTTAATGTTGCAGACTTTTCAGACGATGAGTAGGTGCTTTCAAGTCGTGGTTCTATACTCAGTGCTGTCATTGGAGTTGATGGACTCACTTATCTTCCAAACCTTTCGCTGTTATCGTTATAAGATGGCCTTAAGCCATATTTATTGTAATAAGTTCTCTTTTGAGACTCTCGATGTAATAAGTGTGTGATTGCTACTCTGTTATAAATCCTTCAAGTACTGTGTGGTGTCAGCATTACTGATCCAAGGATGACACCTGAGCACAGAGATTGGACCGTTTAAGGTCTGGTCGCTTCAAGATGGTATCAGAGCACACGCTGATTGTAGGACACGACCACTAAGCTAAAGCCCTTGATCACTACTCACTCTTCTCATTCTGACTCCTCATATTTTCTATTCTTTTAGGATGGCGGATGCAAGGAACAAGTTCACGCAACCGGATGAAGATACACCCTTTGGACGTCATTTGAAGGAAGTCACAAGATACCTAAACATAGGAGTGCCAAGCTTCACCGGAACTTACAACGCCACTTTACCCAAAGAAGAGCGCTGGATTATTCAAGTTCAAGTTCCAGGAAGGACGTTCATGCCAGTCACTCAGACCATAGAGTTTTCTTTTGATGCACCAACCTGGAGTCTAGGAAAGAGCATGGAAGCTCACATCGCCATGGGACGCATTGGAGAAGTTTATCGCAATGATCTCAAGGATACTATCTACCAGATTTGTGGACGCCGAGATGAGCAATGGGAGATGATCAGCACCAGGAAGGATAGGTCAATTGCAGCTTTTATCCAGGAGTTAAACCAGCACATTCGACGTCAGGAGAACCAGATGTGTGCCGACATGATAGATCTGAAGAAGGTGAGGACAAGAATCAAGGAGCTGGAGGAAGAACTCAAGGCTACACGTGAAGATTATGAAGAGGAAATCGAAGTATTAGTGGAGAAGAATGATGATCTGGTCAAGAAGATTGGAATATTTATGGGAGACCCTACACCAGTAGAAGAAGACGAAGAACCCAAGGAGATTTGTCGTGGTTTTGTCATGGAAGATGTCCTCGTGAAAGGACTTAGTCGTGGAGCCATCGCCACGGGTTAGCTTGAAGGGGTTAAAGCGGACACAGGGACGCAAGAGAGTTTATACTAGTTCGGCCCCTTTGATGAAGGTAAAAGCCTACGTCTAGTTGTGATGGAATTGATGGGGTTTCGATGACTAGGGAGCAAACAAGCTTCGCCTAAGTCTCGAGTTGTTGTCTGTTGTCCTGAACCGCCACCGGGTCGTCCCCTTATATACATGGGTGATGCCCGTCGGTTCACAGAGTCCTAACACCGGTTCATATTCGTATCCGTGTTGGTCTCTCCTTATTCCTATCTTACAATACAAGTTTACATACAGATGCCGGTTTATGGATACAAGTCTTAAACCGACTACGGGCCTCAGGCCCTCATCTATCTTCTTGGGCTTTAACACTCTTGAGTTACTGATGAAGTTAACCCGTCCCACATAGGCCGGTTTACGCCCAATAGTAATATTCCCAACATTAGGCCCCAGATTGATTTGAACGGGTTCATGTCAATCCTTAGCAAACTCTTCATTTTCGACATCTTCTCGTAGTTGCTGAACCGCCATGATATCATCCTCTCCAGTTGCTGTAAGCCGAGGTGACGTCATCTGTCATAAAGAAAATATCCATGATATCTCCTTGTTTAATAAACTCACAACAACCGAGGCGTCAACTCCGCTTCCGAAATTTTCGGTTCCTGGATTCACGCGCCTGACACATGTCTTTTTGCTTTATAAATAGGGCCGAAGGGTCATTTCTTTTCTCCCCTTCGTGCCTTTCCTCTTCGTCTTCCTCGTGTCGCCAGTCTCAGAGCTCCACCGCCGCCGTCGTCTTCTGCATCGACTTTGGCCGCTGCATCAACCTGAGCGTACTAGAAAACTGCGGCGACCTTCCGCATCTTCTTCAGCTCTGGTAGGTCTTCTGCTCTTCTCAACATAGATCTGTTCTAGGGTTTCGTGTTCTTGCTGCGTTCATCACCTATTCATGTTCGTATGCTAGCTCCTGGATGCATCTGTGAACCCCTTCTCTGCGTAGTGATAACTTTTAGTATCCGCCTTTAGTTTCATGCCTAAAACCATAGATCTCACATATATTTCCGCCAATTGATTCAATACTGTTCTGCTTTGACCTTTTGAATATTTTCCTTCTTTTCTGAACTTGCTTCAGATCCATCGCTGTAGAGAAATCTTGTGAAATCTGTTTCTGTACACTTACCCCTCCGCAATCTCAACTGTTTCAATGCTTAGATCCGGCGGTTTAACTTGGTGTAGAAAAAATTAACAAACCGGTATATACCATTAGTCCCCTTGTTGAACCGCCAGATGCTGTTGCTTCATAAAACTCCGGTTTAGATAGAGCTGTCTCCGGTTTAACATTGTACATACCAGTGTACTTTAATCAATGCATTCTTGAACCGGAATCACCTATCTTGTAGATTTCATCATGGCCAAGCAAGTATATGAGTGCAACTGGGTTCCTTCTCGCGTCACAGAGACTCAACTGAACAATTTAGTCCCGATCGGCGCTTTAGGCAGCAAAAACACCATCCATTGGAGGGTCCCTGGCAAAGAATGCCCTCCCACACCTCAAGAAGGAGAGGTCGTCGTGTTCGTAGATCACTTAGCCCAGGGCTTTAAGCCGCCCAGTTCTAAATTTTACCGGGATGTTTTAGCCAATTTTCAACTCCGCCCACAAGACACTGGCCCCAACTCTATTACAAACATGTGTCACTTCCAAGTGCTCTATGAGGTGTTCTTTCAAGAGGAGCCCACAGTTGAGTTGTTCAGAGACTGCTTCCATCTAAAGCGCCGCACTGAGTTTACTGACGGTTCCAATACGGAATTGGGTGGTGTGGTGATTCAGAAAAGGAAAGAGGTCACATACCATCACGCCAAACTGCACAGCCACCCCGAAGAGTGGAATCAAACATGGTTCTATTGCAAAGACACCTCCCCTGCTGATGAAAATCCTTTGCCTGGCTTTCATCCGGAGCGGCTTAGCAATACACACCCCTTTCCGCAAAGGATGACTGCCAAGGAGAGAAGCAAATACACTCCTCAACTGTTCAAGCTCAGAGCCTTCATGGCCAACTGTTTAACAGGGGTTGATCTCGCTCGCTGTTGGATATCGTGGAGCGTACTGCCCCTTAGTCAGCGCTCCGGTTTCATGTGCGAGTATACTAGCAGTGTTGATGACCCACTCCGACATCCTAACATCCAGCTCACCGACGAAGAAATCACAGAGGCTGTGAATAAAATGCTGAATGAACCAGAACACATCTGTGCTCGAACCGGCCTGCTTCCCTTCTGTGCCACCAACAAACCGCCAGCTATAAGAGTTTGATTTTTCTTTTTACTGAACCTATTATTGATATATCTGGTCATTGTTTAATATCAATGTCTGTATAAACAGGGCAATGACCCGTTTTGGAGCAAGAAGCTTCCACAGGAGAAGCCAGAAAAAACAGACAAACCGGAAAGACCAACCCGACCAAAGACTAAAGTCGTGAAACGGCCTGCTCATAAGAATAAAACCACTGCATCTTTTGATCCGGCCACTGATGATGATGTGGGTAATCCGGACCTTGAGGTAGAGCTTGACTCACTTGGCTTATTTTTCACATGCCTTATTGATGATGATATTTGTCAGGATGATGCCGAAACCAGCCATGCTGATGCTGTAGAGGTAATTACTCTCTCTTCTGATTCAAACCCTTTGCCTTCGCTAAAAATCTGTCAGGCAAACCGGAAGGTTAAATTTTCTCATCCTCTTACTTACTTGGATCCCAAATTTCTTATGAAGACCCAACAGCACGAAGCTCACCGCACAACCCGGCACAGTGGCCAGGCAGTTACCTCCGCCGGTTTACCGAACAGTCCGGTTCAGAAACGCAGTTCAGAGGTCTCTAATTTGCTTGTCAGTGCTTGTCCTAAAGCGGGCTGTTTTTGTCAACCTCTTAATCCATCTGACTCCGATTATCAGGTTACTTCCCACTCATCTTCTGGCGAGTCATCGGCTACTCAGCTGCCACCGCTCAAAATGGTGCTTGGGTAAGCTATACTTATCATAATATTTCTGGTACATCACCTTGGAACATATGCTGTATTTGACTTTGTTATTCCTTTCAGGGCCAAGCCTAGGCCGAGCAAGAAGGCTCGCTTGGATAAAGCGGTCGAGGAGGACGCCGTCCTTGAACCGGGTAAAACACCAGATCTTGAAGCGGCTATTCATGAAGATATACCCAATGATCCACCACAGCAGGATGACGATTTTATTGCTGAAGAAAGGCCTATTGACACCTCAGGCCCTGTCAACCAGCCCACAAGCCCCATTCGGATTGAGAAATCCACCAGTCCATCAAAGCCTATTGATAAGCCAACGGCCCCAGTGCAAACCGGCGATGCCAAGGATGATGAGGTTGTCATTACTGGCATTGGTCACACAGAGCCAGGCAATCCCGTTGCTTTATCCAGACACACTGCCAAGGAAGAATTTCCTCCCATTGGCAAGGGAAAATGGAATGCTGATCTGACAACTTATGCCGCTCTGAATGCCCAAGATCTCCATTTCGGCTATCTGAACCGGCTATACACCAGCCGTGACTATGAAGCTGGTCTGGTTAATATGATGAAAGAGAAATATGAGGTAACTTCCATATGCTTATCTGCGTATGTACTTCAATCTGTCAACTCTCCTAGCCCCCAAGGGCCGGTTTAGAATCTCTGTTCAAACCGGGACTTGTCAATGCAGACTTCAATGTTTTCTGAATTTGCTGATATAGCCCCCAAGGGCCGGTTCAACTTAGTGTAGTTAAATCGGGACTATAGGTAATCAAGATTGTAGCAGCAGTATTAACTGAACAAATAGCCATTAGCCCCCAAGTGCCAAGTTGAATACTTGTATTGAGCTTGGGACTTTTCTGAATAATTGAAGAGCAAATATGCATTAGCCCCCAAGTACCAAGGGCATAACTTGTCATGTGGTTGGTACTTCAATTCTTGTACCGTTATCTGAATCGTATGACTGTCTATATGCAGGCTGAGCTAAACAAAAGGGAAAACCAAATCGCTGATCTGCAAGAAAATCTGAAGTGCCAACAAGCTGAAACCTCCAAAGCAAAAGAGGAATTAACCAGTGCTTTAAGCGCCATGGAACAACTTAAGGAGGGCTTCAAGAAGAAGCGGGCAGATTGGGCCACTGAAAATCCGCTTTAACCAAACGAGCAGAAAATGCCGAGGCTGCACTGAAACCGGTGGTGGACGAATTGACTAGCATAAAGCGGCAAGTGCATGCCATGACCGCTGCTATCTTTGGTAAGCTGGTTTGATTTCTGGATTGATTCGGCTGTCTTATAGAGCTGGCGGTTTGTTAACCCTTTGTAATATTTCAGGGACACACATTGGTCACTTGGGGTCAGATGTGCGTAAGAAATTGAAAGCCGCCTACACATTGATCGAACAACTGTACGCTGGTGCACAGCGGATCATCTCTACTGCATCCCACAACAATCCGGTGCCCACTCTGATTCAAGACACTCTGAAGAGACTGTCGATGCTTCCTGCCCGGGTTGAAGAGCTGAAGAAATCTGCTGCTCGAACCGGTGCGATCAATGCCTTAATCCGAGCAAAAGCTTGGGTGCCAGATTTTGATCCCATTGAAGCGGCTCAAGGCTATCCCAGCTTGAAGGAAGACGGGTCAGAGTTTAGTGAAGCGGATCTGCAAGCAATAAACCAGGAGGTGCATCCGCTAGCTTGTCAATTGGTTGAAGAAGCAGACTTGTCTCATAATCAAGCCCAATATGACAACCAAAACAAGCGAGTAGTTGCACCAATTCCTGAAGCGGAAAATCTTATCCCTCCAATCCGTAACCATACTTACGCTCCCGATATTGAACCGTCGTTGCTGATCCATGATGAAGCTGTCTTTCAAGCATTAATGGGAATCGACTGGACAACTGTTGATTTCCAGCCGCTGGGTAGAGAAGCTGAAGTTGAAGCGGCACGGGATGACCCACAACCATCAGGCCAGGCTGGTGACCAAGCTTGCACCGAAAGCCGGTTTAAACTGCTTCTCCTTTGCGAAAAAACAATGATCTTATTTTGGGCACCGTGTTGCCTTGTAATAGGCTAGCCGATACTCTTGATTTTGATATGCCTTCATGCATAATTACTGCAACTTGTTCTTCCTTTGGGTGATAACTTTCCAAAGTATTTTCTGCAATACAAAAAATCTTAAAGTGCCACCATGGTTGTACCGTCAGGCGGAGTATGATGTCTGCATATGTGAAATCAAAATATCTGAAATTTAAGCATATGATCAAATCTTTGGGATACATAATACCTGCCATCGTTGGGCATGAAGTTGGCTTGGCCAATCTTGAAGCGGAGGTTTATAAACCCACACTGCTGGAGGAGATAGCAGCTCCTGTATATATATAATGCCAGTTTACCATGTAAACCATGCCGGGTTATAATAAAACACCGTGTTACTCCGTAATAGGATGTCAAACTGGGCAAATAGTCTCCGGATTAAAAGTGGACCGTGTTCTGTCAATTGACAGTTTGAACCGGTTTTAAAACTTTGTCGGTTTAAAAAACGCAACAAAAAGAAAGAAATATCTATCAAAGAAAAGTGTGAAGCAAAGGCAATGATAAAACCGTTTGCAAAAAGAGGCTTATTTGAGCCGATTAGATGGCGTTACCATGGTCGGACACGACCAAGCTCCCGATAGGTGTAGCTATGGTTCAAGTCAGCCAGGTCCCCAAATGAAATCGTGGCATTTATGCCGATCAAGAGGCGTGGCAATGGTTCGGGTTCGACCAAGCCCCCAAGTGATTCTGTGGCCTTAGGCCGATCAAGAGGCGTGACTGGTTCAGACTTGACCATGTCCCCAAGTGCTCTGGTGGCTTTTGCCTATCAAAAGGTGTTGCATTGGTTCGGATACGACCAAGCCCCCAAGTGATATTACATGATGCTTTGAAAAGCTAACTCAAGGGGTAAACCGGAGGCCGCTTTAGAACAACTCCGTGTAACCACACATGATGTAAAAGAACAGATACCCCGCTTTAGCTGAGGTTCCGGTTTATTATATTAATCATAATATATACATCATCGTAATATGTACATAAGTAGAGCCAATGGCTCAGGTATAGTAAGGCCAAAGATGAGCTATGTTCCACGGCCTGTTGGTCTCCTCCTCTGATGTACGTGAGTCTTTATGCTCTCGAATATCGATCAGATAGTATGACCCGTTGTGCAGATTCTTGCTGACCACGAAAGATCCCTCCCAAGGTGGGGATAACTTATGCATATCAGTCTGATCTTGGATTAGCCGAAGCACCAAATCTCCCTCTTGAAAGGTTCTGGTTCTAACTCGGCGACTGTGAAAACGACGAAGATCCTGTTGTTAATCGCCAAGCGAGCAGCTGCTATGTCACGCTCTTCATCCAACCGGTCTAAAGCATCTTGCCGTGCTGTCTCGTTGTCCGCTTCAACATAAGCCGCCACACGAGGTGAATCATGACGGATATCACTAGGGAGAACCGCCTCCGCTCCATAGACCATGAAGAATGGTGTGTATCCTGTTGATATGTTGGGTGTGGTATTGATGCTCCATAACACAGATGGTAACTCTTCTACCCAACAACCCGGTGTTCTCTGAAAAGGAACCATAAGTCGGGGCTTGATGCCTCTCAAGATCTCTTGATTAGCCCTTTCTGCTTGACCATTGGACTGTGGGTGCGCTACGGATGAAACGTCAAGCCGGATGTGCTCCCGTTTGCAGAACTCCTTCATGGCACCCTTGGACAAATTGGTACCATTATCTGTGATGATACTGTGTGGAAAGCCAAACCGGAAAATCACTTTTTTGATGAACTGAACCGCCGTGGCCGCATCACACTTGCTAATAGGTTCTTCCTCCACCCACTTTGTAAACTTGTCAACCGCCACCAGGAGGTGGGTCTTCTTATCTTTGGACCTTTTGAAAGGCCCAACCGTATCCAGCCCCCAAGTCGCAAACGGCCAAGTAATTGGAATCATTCTCAATTCTTGAGCCGGCACATGAGCACGTCTTGAAAACTTTTAGCAACCGTCACATCGTCTGACCAGATCCTCCGCATCAGCATGAGCAGTTAACCAATAGAAGCCATGGCGGAACGCTTTTGCCACCAAAGATTTTGAACTGGCATGGTGACCACAATCTCCTTCGTGGATCTCATGCAAAATTTCACAACCTTCTTCAGGAGACACACAGCGTTGAAATGCCCCTGATACACTGCAATGATGCAACTCGCCATTGACAATAGTCATGGACTTGGACCGCCGGATTATCTGTCGGGCCAGAGTCTCATCCTCTGGTAACTCGCCCCGGTTCATGTACGCCAGGTAAGGAAGCGTCCAATCCGGAATGACATGAAGAGCTGCCACCAATTGAGCCTCCGGATGAGGAATAGCCAAATCCGCTTCACCAGGGAGCTTGACCGACGGGTTGTGCAGCACATCCAGAAAAACATTGGGCGGGACCGGTTTGCGCTAAGAGCCCAGCCAGCTTAAAGCGTCCGCCGCTTCATTCTTCCGGCGGTCCATGTGGTCCACCTGATAGCCTTTAAAGTGACGTGCAACAATATCCACCTCATGAGGATATGCTGCCATGAGTGGGTCCTTGGAATCCCAAGTGCCAGACACTTGTTGAGCCACGAGGTCCGAGTCATCGAAGCACTTAACTCGACTTAGATTCATCTCCTTAGCCATCCGGAGACCATGGAGCAAGGCTCATACTCAGCTGCATTGTTAGTACAAGGGAACATTAAGCGGAGAACGTAACAAAACTTATCACCTCGTGGGGAAGTTAATACGACTCCAGCCCCGAGCCTTCCAATTGCCTGGATCCGTCAAAATGGATGGTCCAATATGTGTGATCCGGCTTTTCTTCAGGTGCTTGCAGTTCCGTCCAATCATTGATGAAATCAACAAGTGCTTGAGAGTTAACCGCCACCCGAGGCACATACTTCAATCCGTGCGGCCCAAGCTCTATAGCCCACTTGGCAATCCGGCCAGTCGCTTCCCGGTTCTGGATGATATCCCCCAAGGGAGCAGAACATACCACCGTAATGGGGTGCCCTTGGAAGTATAGCATAAGCTTCCGGCTTGCCATAAAAACTCCATATACCAGCTTCTGCCAATGCGGATACCTTTGCTTGGACTCAATGAGTACATCGCTGATATAATAGAACAGACGTTGAACCGGATGCTCCTTGCCTGCCTCTTTTCGCTCCACCACAATAGCCACACTGACCGCACGAGCATTAGCAGCAACATATAGCAGCAACGGCTCCTTGTCAATGGGAGCGGCGAGCACAGGCGGATTGGCCAATTGCCGCTTCAAGTCCTCAAATGCTTTATCAGCAGCAGAACTCCAGACGAATTGATCCGTCTTCTTCAACATCTGATACAAAGGGATTGCCTTCTCACCAAGGCGGCTGATAAACCGGCTTAATGCGGCAATCTGGCCTGCCAGGCGTTGAACATCATTGATACACTTCGGTTTATCCAGGGAGGTGATGGCTGTGATCTTCTCTGGATTAGCCTCGATTCCCCTGTTGGACACCAGAAAACCCAATAACTTGCCTGTCGGTACACCAAAGACACACTTGGCCGGATTAAGCATCATCTTGTACGTCCTCAGGTTATCAAAGGTTTCCTTCAAGTCGGCAACTAGAGTCTCCTTCTCCCTTGACTTAACCATGATATCATCCACGTAAGCATGTACATTACGGCCAATCTACTTGTGAAGACAATTTTGTACACACCGTTGATAAGTTGCCTGGGCACTCTTGAGCCCAAAGGGCATAGACACATAGCAGAAGGCTCCAAAGGGAGTTATGAATGCCGTCTTCTCCTGGTCCTTAACTGCCATTTTGATCTGATGATAGCCAGAATATGCATCCAAAAAACTCAAATGCTCACAACCCGCCGTAGCATCAATAATTTGATCAATACGGGGGAGGGCAAAAGGATCTGCTGGACAAGCCTTATTAAGATCTGTGTAATCCACACACATGCGCCAGGTGCCGTTTTTCTTAAGGACCAGCACCGGATTGGCAAGCCACTCAGGGTGGAAAACTTCAATAATAAAGCCAGCTGCTAAGAGCCTGGCTACCTCTTCTCCAATCGCCTTGCGTCTTTCTTCGTTAAACCGGCGGAGGAACTGTTTCACCGGTTTGTATTTAGGATCCACATTAAGGGTGTGCTCAGTGAGTTGCCTCGGTACACTTGGCATGTCAGAGGGCTTCCATGCAAAAATGTCCCGATTCTCACAGATGAACTCGATGAGCGCGCTTTCCTATTTCGGATCCAAGTTGGCACTGATGCTGAACTGCTTGGACGAATCGCCAGGCATGAAGTCAACAAGCTTAGTTTCAGCTGCCGATTTGAACTTCAGGGCCGGATCATGCTCCGTAGTTGGCTTCTTTAATGGAGTCATGTCCGCCGGATCAACATTGTCCTTATAATACTTCAGCTCCTTGGTGGCACAAACCGACTCTGCATAGGCCGCATCTCCTTCCTCGCACTCCAAAGCGATTCTACGGCTTCCGTGAACCGTTATTGTCCCCTTGTGACCTGGCATCTTGAGCTGCAAATACACATAACAGGGCCGTGCCATAAACTTGGCGTAGGCCGGTCGCCCAAACAGGGCGTGATATGGACTTTGGATTTTCACCACTTCAAACGTCAATGTTTCCGACCTGGAATCATGATCATCTCCAAAGGCCACTTCCAGAGCTATCTTACCAACAGGATATGCTGACTTGCCAGGTACCACACCGTGGAACACCGTATTGTACGGATTGAGATTTTTATCTGTTAGTCCCATACGACAGAAGGTCTCATAGTACAAGATATTAATGCTACTCCCTCCATCCACGAGCACCATGGTGAACTTGTAACCTCCCACCTGAGGCGCCACCACTAGAGCCAACTGACCCGGATTATCAACCCGGGGAGGGTGATCCTCTCTGCTCCATATGATTGGCTGTTCAGACCAGTGTAGATAACGGGGCACGGCCGGTTCAACAGAGTTAACCGCCCGCCTCTGAACCTTCCGGTCTCGCTTGTCCAAGCTAGCGGTGAAGACAAGGTACTGCCCACTATTCAACTGCTTTGGGTTGCTCTGGTAACCCGACTGTTGTTGCTGCTGGTTGTAACCACCCTGGTTGTTCTGATTATTTTGATTGTTATGTCCGCCCGGATTACCATTAAATCCTGAACCGGAATTTCCTCCACCGTATCCCGGCCCGGATCCTGAGCCACCGCCGGAGCCGTGATCATACCAGAAAGCGTTAGAATTCTTGAACTCTTGCATAATGTAGCAATCCTTCCAAAGGTGGTTTGCTGGCACCTCCTTCGTCCCATGTCTTGGACAGGGCTGGTTCAGTAGATAATTTAGGCGGTACGGGTTAGGGTTGGGTGCCCCACTGCGATTTGGCGGTTTACCCTTGCGTCGCTGGCCCTTGTCCTGCGCGTTGGTATTAGCCACAAAGTCCATGTTACCATCCGCTTTACGCTTGCCTCCGCTACCATTGCCTGCCGAGGGATGCTGCTGACCTTTGGAGTTGCTGTTCCTCTTTCCCTTCCCTGCCTTGTCATCATCAGATTCGGGATCCTTGGTACTATCAGAATCAGCATACTTTACCAAAGCAGCCATGATGGTCCCCATGTTAGTGCAATGGCGCTTCATCCGTACCAACTTCAACTTTAGGGGCCCAAACCGACAGTTGCCTTCTAGGGTTATGACTGCAGTGTCAGCGTTGATGCGGTCTGATGAATGCAATACTTGTGAGACCCGGCGCACCCAATGAGTCGTCGATTCTCCTTCCTCCTGGACTCAGGCAGCTAAGTCCACTATCGACATAGGCTGCTTACATGTATCCTTGAAATTACTGATAAACCGGGATCATAATTGGGCCCATGAACTAATAGAATTGGCCGGTAAGATTTTTAACCAAGTACGGGTCGTTCCTTTGAGCATCATGGTGAAGTATTTTGCACATGCCGCATCATCCACATCAAGCATCTCCATGGCCATCTCATAGCTCTCCACCCATGTCTCTGGAGGTTGATCCGCCGTGTAATTTGGTACCTTGCGTGGGCCTTTGAAATCCTTGGGCAGGCGCACATTGCGTAAAGCGGGGACAAGGCAAGGCACCCCCAAAGAACTAGAAGTAACACCAGGTTCGACCGAGATAGTTGGACAAACCGTCGTAGGCTGCCGAGCCTGATACTGTGCGGCTAACTCGGCCTCCCTGCGCGCTCGGGCCCGGTCCACCACTTCCTGAGCGTTATCAGCACCACCCGCCGGGTTGTTGCCACAGGGTGCTCCACGTCGTTCATTACTTGACACTACCGGTTCATCCATATGCCTGCTATAGCTCTGGCTTGGACGAGGGGTCGAGTGGATCCGTTCGCGGCTGTACGAGTATGCTTCCTGTTGGACCAAAGCTGTCCTAAGAAGCTCCTTGACCCGTCGCATCTCTACCGCCTGCAGCGAGTCACCTTCAATTGGAATGGCCTCCAGCCGTGCGGCAGCAGCAACGAGATTGTCCATCGGGTTGGAGTAGTGAACCGGAGGTGTTGAAACAGCCTGAGGTATAACAGTGTTTTGACGAGGCAGATCCATCAGACGGGGCTGAACCGGCGCGCCGGTCCCAGGAGCTTCTGCCCGGTTTACCTCCAGCGATTACTGGTTCCTGCTCCTGGGGTGTTGAAAAGATCTCTGGCCTCAAAACCCGAAGGCAAACGGGATCGGTACTTCCTCTTCATGACTTCATGCGACGCGTTCTGGTCCAACATGAGCATGTAGGCTTGTGCGTCTAAAGCGGCCCGCTCTACGGTCATCCTGGCATTCTCAGCTACCAGGTCCGCCTTGTCCTGGGTGATCTGTTCCCTCACCTTTGCAATCTCCACGTTGTGGACGTCCTGATCCGTCGGGTTAGCTTCTGCCATAAGCAAAACCAATGCATCAAATAGATCTGATAGAACTTGAGCCGGCGGGCATACAGAGCCTCCTGCCCCGGCAGCCGTCTCCACTACTGAACCGGAGGTTATTGGTGCAGCGGTCGAAGAATGAAGGGCTGCTTGTGTGCCGGCCATGAATATTCCAACTCGGTTGGGTATATCAGAGGGGTCCGGAATACTGTCGCCATCGGAACAGCCCCCAATCCGGCCATCTTGTAGCTGATATAGAGATTCGGTTTCTCCGGTTGATGACTCGTCGCCGGAATAAACGACGGTCTCGCCGCGAGATTCCGATCCATTCTCATAACTTCCTCCATGGATGACTCCCACGATGGCACACTTCACGGCCGGTTTAACCCGGGCGGATCACGCACGCTGAGCCGTTTCGACGGGGTCGGTGCAGATGTCCGGCTCGGGGCCCGGTTCACCGATCTTGCCGATGAAAACGTGTATGCCACCAAAGGGGACCCGGTACCCATACTCAACTGAGTCGGCCTCGGGGCCCCAGCCTGCATCGTCGATGTAGAGCTTGCCGCGACGACTCTTAGTCATCCGGCCCATAGCGTAGGCCTCGAGTCCTTCAAAGCGGCCCTCCAAGAACTTGAAACCATCGTGCGATAGCCCCACGGTGGGCGCCAACTGTCGTAGTTTTGTCACGGCAGATGTCCTCGTGAAAGGACTTAGTCGTGGAGCCATCGCCATGGGTTAGCTTGAAGGGGTTAAAGCGGACACAGGGATGCAAGAGAGTTTATACTAGTTCGGCCCCTTTGATGAAGGTAAAAGCCTACGTCTAGTTGTGATGGAATTGATGGGGTTTCGATGACTAGGGAGCAAACAAGCTTCGCCTAAGTCTCGAGTTGTTGTCTGTTGTCCTGAACCGCCGCCAGGTCGTCCCCTTATATACACAGGTGACGCCCGTCGGTTCACAGAGTCCTAACACCGGTTCATATTCGTATCCGAGTTGGTCTCTCCTTATTCCTATCTTACAATACAAGTTTACATACAGATGCCGGTTTATGGATACAAGTCTTAAACCGACTACGGGCCTCAGGCCCTCATCTATCTTCTTGGGCTTTAACACTCTTGAGTTACTGATGAAGTTAACCCGGCCCACATAGGCCGGTTTACACCCAATAGTAATATTCCCAACAAGATTCGCCCAGAAGACTACATCATCATCGACGACACCGACTCGGATCCAGATGATAGCGATGATGACTATGTTGATGAAGCTGGAGCAGATATCATGGAGTCTGCAACCGAAGAATATTTCTAGTAGACCACCCCAACAGTAGTAGTAGTCCACCATGTAAATATAGTAGTTCGAGCACTTTTGTGATAGTTAGATTGATTGTATGCCCTTGTTTGATTGAATGAAGTGAATTGTTTGCTTTTGCCTCATGTGCATATGGGTAGTGTTTTCTCTCTAGACCCCTCTCTATTCTTAAATCTCATCTTTTCTAAACCCTCAGATGCCTCCGAGACGTGACCCCGGATTTACCTTTCCACCGGAGCTCACCCAGTTGATCCAGCAGCAGAACACATTGATGCAGTTACTAGTCCAGAATCAGAATCAGGGGAACAACAACAACAACAACAACAACAACCCACCACCACCACCTGTTGATCACTTAGCCCATTTTCGTAGGCTGAATCCACTGGTGTTTTCCAATAGCACCGAACCGATAGTAGCAGATGATTGGCTCCGTAAGACAGCAAGGGAGTTGACCACGGCAGGATGCACAGATGAGGAAAAGGTGAAGTTTTCCACACATCAACTTGAAGGACCCAGAGCATCATGGTGGGAGAATTTCACAGCCACTTTCCCCGTCGACACTATCACATGGGACCAGTTCCAGCAGGCTTTCCGTACTGCCCATGTTTCAGCAGGAGCTATGGC
Source organism: Triticum aestivum (assembly GCF_018294505.1). Classification (NCBI taxonomy): domain Eukaryota; kingdom Viridiplantae; phylum Streptophyta; class Magnoliopsida; order Poales; family Poaceae; genus Triticum; species Triticum aestivum. The sequence goes on from NC_057800.1 coordinate 625,974,627, forward strand.
CCTAAAGAAGCGAGAGTTTCGCAACTTGCCCCAAGGAGGACGGACAGTTGGCCAGTATGTGGAGGATTTTAGTAAGCTAGCACGTTATGCCCCAGATGACGTTGCTACAGATGCAGCTAAGCAGGAGAAGTTTCGGGAAGGACTGAATGATGAGTTGAGCACGCAGTTGATGGTAGCAACCTTCAACAACTACCAGGAGTTGGTAGATCGCGCTCTTATGATTGAAGGGAAGCAGCAGCAGCAGATTGAGAACCGCAAGAGGAAGTATGGACAAGGGAAGTACAATTCTGGAGCTTAGCAGAAGCCACGATTTACCCCTAGGCCGGGAGGACATTTTCAGCATACCCATGGATGAGGTAGCTCACACAATCACAATGGAACTAAGAATGGTAATGGGAATGGAGGAAGCAACGGCCAGAACCGTACGAATCCATCAACCCCAGCCAAGAGAGACCTGAGCCAAGTCACTTGCTTTAAGTGCCAGAAGACCGGACATTACGCCAATGAATGTCCTGAAGCCCAAAATGGAAATGGCAATGGAAGCTCTGGGAAGAAGCCGAACCCTTTCAATAGGGGACAGGTGAACCACGTAAATATGGAGGAAGTTGAAGCCCAACCCGATGCAGTAATAGGTAAATTTTTGGTTAAGACATTTACTACACTCGTTCATTTTGATACTGGTGCATCGCATTCATACATATCAATGGGATTTGTGGATAAGTATAAACTGCCAACCCAAGCCCTTAGGTCACCCATGTTAGTAACCTCGCCTGGAGCAGAGTATATGGCTAGTCTATGGTGTGATCTAAGGATTGATAACTACATATTTCCCTCAGACCTAATAGTATTGTAATCTCAAGGACTGGATGTGATATTAGGCATGGATTGGTTATCAAAGTATGAAGGGAACATTGAATGTGCCAGTAAGTCAATTTTGCTTACCACCCCAGAAGGGAGAAGGATCAAATATGTATCTCAGCATGTGCCAAAAAGGACTCAAGTAAATTTCTTAACAGGAGTTGTGCAGGAGGAAGTACCAGTGGTGAAAGATTTCCCTGATGTATTTCCAGAAGAATTGCCAGGCATGCCACCAGATAGAGATATTGAGTTTTTGATTGAGCTTTTGCCAGGCACAGGGCCAATATCTAAGAGACCATATAGGATGCCTGCAAAGGATTTGGTGGAGCTTAAGAAGCAGATCAAGGAGTTACTAAATAAGGGATATATCCGCCCAAGTTCTTCACCATGGGGATCGCCAGTACTTCTAGTGGAGAAGAAGGATGGATCGTTAAGGATGGTTGTTGATTATCGAGGATTGAATGAAGTAACCATCAATAACAAGTACCCACTACCGATGATCAATGATCTATTTGATCGATTGCAAGGAGCTAAGGTATTTTCCAAGATCGATCTGCGATCAGGGTACCATCAGTTGAAGATTCGAGAACAGGATATACCCAAGACAACTTTTACCACCAGTGTTCAAGCATATTTGAATTGTATTTCAATTGTCTACCAAAATAAGCATTAAAATCTTCTTGCTTAACCATAAATTTATCAAACTCATCTAAGCATGGGCTAGCAAACTTAGTAAATGGGATTTCAGCTTTATCATATCTATAGAGAGAATTTACCTTTACTACCTGTGTCGGGTTATCAAGACCATGAGTTTCTTCAATAGGTGAAGTATTAAGATCATATGTTTCTTCAATAGGCAGTAAATTAAGACCATGTATTTCTTCAATAGGAGGTAAATTCTTAACATCTTCACCTTTAATAGCTTTTTCTTTCATAGGTTTCTTTGCCTCTTGTACATCTTCAGGACTGAGAAATAGAATGCCCCTCTTCTTCGGAGTTGGTTTAGGAATAGGCTCAGGAATTGGCTCCGGAGGTGTCCAATTATTTTCATTTGTCAACATATTATTCAATAGAATTTCAGCTTCATCCGGTGTTCTTTCCCTGAAAAAAGAACCAGCACAACTATCCAGGTAATCTCTGGAGGCATCGGTTAGTCCATTAGAAAAGATATCAAGTATTTCATTTTTCTTAAGAGGATGATTAGGCAAAGCTTTACGTAATTGGAGAAGCCTCCCCCAAGCTTGTGGGAGACTCTCTTCTTAATTTGCGCAAAATTATATATATCCCTTAAAGCAGCTTGTTTCTTATGAGCAGGGAAATATTTAGCAGAGAAGTAATAAATCATATCCTGGGGACTACGCACACAACCGGGATAAAGAGAATTAAACCATATCTTAGCATCACCCTTTAATGAGAACAGCAATATTTTAAGGATATAAAAGTAGTGAGTTCTCTCATCATTAGTGAACATGGTAGCTATATCATTTAATTTAGTAAGATGTGCCACAACAGTTTCAGATTCATAGCGATGAAAAGGATCAGATTCAACCAAAGTAATTATATCAGGATCAACAGAGAATTCATAATCCTTATCAGTAACACAGATAGGTGAAGTAGCAGAAGCAGGGTCAGGTTTCATCCTAGCATTTAGAGATTGCTTATTCCATTTAGCTAATAACCTCTTAAGTTCGTATCTATCTTTGCAAGCTAAAATAGCTAAATAAGCTTCTTTATCAAAAACATAACCCTCGGGAATAACAGGAAAGTCTTCATCATCAATTTCATCAGTATTATCAGATTCAATATTTTCAATTTCTCTAGCCCTAGAAAGTTGTTCGTCAAGAAATTCACCAAGTGGCATAGTAGTATCAAGCATAGAAGTAGTTTCATCATAAGTATCATGTATAGCAGAAGTAGCATCATCAATAACATGCGACATATCAGAACGAATAGCAGAAGCAGGTTTAGGTGTCGCAAGCTTACTCAAACCAGAAGGTGAATCAAGTGCAAAGCTAGATGGCAATTCCTTACCTCCCCTCGTAGTTCAGGGATAAATCTTGGTTCTTGGATCTTTCAAGTTCTTCATAATGATAAGCAGATATAAATCCCAAGTGACTCAAAGAATAGATCTATGCTCCCCGGCAACGGCGCCAAAAAATAGTCTTGATAACCCACAAGTATAGGGGATCGCAACAGTTTTCGAGGGTAAAGTATTCAACCCAAATTTATTGATTCGACACAAGGGGAGCCAAAGAATATTCTCAAGTATTAGCAGCTGAGTTGTCAATTCAACCACATCTGGAAACTTAGTATCTGCAGCAAAGTATTTAGTAGCAAAGTAATATGAAAGTAGTGGTAACGGTAGCAAAAGGTAACAATAGTAAAAGTAATGTTTTTGGTATTTTGTAGTGAGGATAGCAATAGTAACGGAAAAGTAAATAAGCGAAGAACAATATATGGAAAGCTCATAGGAAATGGATCGGTGATGGAGAATTATGCCGGATGCGGTTCATCATGTAACAATCATAACCTAGGGTGACACGTAACTAGCTCCAATTCATCAATGTAATGTAGGCATGTCTTCCGAATATAGTCATACGTGCTTATGGAAAAGAACTTGCATCACATCTTTTGTCCTACCCTCCCGTGGCAGCGGGGTCCTTACGGAAACTAAGGGATATTAAGGCCTCCTTTTAATAGAGTACCGGAACAAAGCATTAACACATAGTGAATACATGAACTCCTCAAACTACGGTCATCACCGGTAAGTATCCCGATTATTGTCACTTCAGGGTTAACGGATCATAACATATAATAGGTGACTATAGACTTGCAAGATAAGATCAAGAACTCTCACATATTGATGAAAACGTTCAGATCTGAAATCATGGCACTCGGGCCCTAGTAACAAGCATTAAGCATAGCAAAGTCATAGCAACATCAATCTCAGAACATAGTGGATACTAGGGATCAAGCCCTAACAAAACAAACTCGATTACATGATAAATCTCATCCAACCCATCACTGTCCAGCAAACCTACGATGGAATTACTCACGCACGGCGGTGAGCATCATGAAATTGGTGATGGAGGATGGTTGATGATGACGATGGCAACGGATTCCCCTCTCCGGAGCCCCGAACGGACTCCAGATCAGCCCTCCCGAGAGGTTTTAGGGCTTGGCGTCGGCTCCGTATCGTAAAACGCGATGAATTCTTCTCTCTAATTTTTTTCTCCCTGAAACACAATATATAGAGTTGGAGTTGGAGTCAGAGGAGCTCCAGGGGGCCCACGAGGTAGGGGGCGCGCCCTAGGGGGGCAGGCGCCCCCCCCCCACCGTCGTGGACAGGTGGTGGGCCCCCTGGCCATCATCTTTTGCAGGTATTTTTTATATTTTCCAAAAAGTTGCTCCGTGAAGTTTCAGGTCATTCCGAGAAATTTTGTTTCTGCACATAAATAACACCATGGTAATTCTGTTGAAAACAGCGTCAGTCCGGATTAGTTCCATTCAAATCATGCAAGTTAGAGTCCAAAACAAGGGCAAAAGTGTTTGGAAAAGTAGATACGACGGAGATGTATTGATACATCTCCAACGTATCTATAATTTTTGATTGCTCCATGCTATATTATCTACTGTTTTGGACTATATTGGGCTTTATTTTCCACTTTTATATTATTTTTGGGACTAACCTATTAACCGGAGGCCCAACCCAGAATTGTTGTTTTTTCCTATTTCAGTGTTTCGGATAAACGGAATATCAAACGGAGTCCAAACGGAATAAAATCTTCGGGAACGTGATTTTCTCACCGAACGTGATCCAGGAGACTTGGACCCTGCTCCAAGGAACAAAAGAGGCGGTCACGAGGGTGGGGGCGCGCCCCCTGCCTCGTGGGCCCCTCGGTGCTCCACCGACGTACTTCTTCCTCCTATATACACACACATACCCCCAAACGATCAGAACAGGAGCCAAAAACCTAATTCCATCGCCGCAACTTTCAATATCCACGAGATCCCATCTTGGGGCCCGTTCCGGAGCTCCGCCGGAAGAGGGCCGTCATCACGGAGGGCTTCTACATCATCATAGCCTCTCTGATGAAGTGTGAGTAGTTTACCTCAGACCTTCGGGTCCATAGTTACTAGCTAGATGGCTTCTTCTCTCTCTTTGAATCTCAATACAAAGTTCTCCCCCTCTCTCGTGGAGATCTAATGGATGTAATCTTCTTTTTGTGGTGTGTTTGTTGAGATCGATGAATTGTGGGTTTATGATCAAGTCTATCTATGAATAATATTTGAATCTTCTCTGAATTCTTTTATGTATGATTGGTTATCTTTGCAAGTCTCTTCGAATTATCCGTTTGGTTTGGCCAACTAGACTGGTAGTTCGTGCCATGGGAGAAGTGCTTAGCTTTAGGTTCGATCTTGCGGTGTCCTTACCCAGTGACAGAAGGGGCAGCAAGGCACGTATTGTATCGTTGCCATCGAGGATAACAAGATGGGGTTTATTTCATATTGCATGAATTTATCTCTCTACATCATGTCATCTTGCTTAAAGCGTTACTCTGTTTTTAACTTAATACTCTAGATGCATGCTGGATAGCGGTCGATGAGTGGAGTAATAGTAGTAGATGCAAAATTGTTTCGATCTACTTGTCACGGACGCGATGCCTATATACATGATCATGCCTAGATATTCTCATAACTATGCTCAATTCTGTCAATTGCTCAACATTAATTTGTTCACCCACTGTAGAATACTTATGCTCTTGAGAGAAGCCACTAGTGAAACCTATGGCCCCCGGGTCTATTCTCATCATATCAATCTCCATTACTTTAATCTTGCTTTGCTTTTTTACTTTGCCTTTACTTTTTACTTTGCATCTTTATACCAAAAATACCAAAAATATTATATCTATCAGATCTCACTCTCGTAAGTGACCGTGAAGGGCTTGACAACCCCTAATCGTGTTGGTTGCGAGTAGCTATCGCTTTGTGCATGTACGAGGGACTTGAGCCTGGGCTCCTACTGGATTGATACCTTGGTTCTCAAAAACTAAGGGAAATACTTATGCTACTCTGCTGCATCATCCCTTCCTCTTAGGGGAAAACCAACGCAAGCTCAAGACGTAGCAAGAAGAATTTGTGGCGCCGTTGCTGGGGCGTCTATGCAAAAAGTGAACATACCAAGTACCCATCACAATCCCTATCTCTCGCATTACATTATTTGCCATTTGCCTCTCGTTTTCCTCTACCCCCAATTCACCCTTGTCATTTTATTTGCCCTCTCTCTCCCTATCCTCCCTCTCTATTTGCCCGTTTGCTTTTTGTTTGCTCGTGTGTTAGATTGCTTGTTTGTCATGATGGCTCAAACGAGATATGGTGATCTTCACCTTAAAAGGATAGAGGAGATCGAAACAAATGTTAGGAAGTTTATGGTTTTGCAATTTGAGCATAATAATTTCTTTAGAAACGAGCTTAAGGAACAAAAAAGTTTTATGAGTTATATGAATAAAGAGCTTGATGATATGTCTAAAGAATTTGAAGGTATAAGATCCCAAATTGCTTGTCCAGAAAAAGTGACTGCTGAAATTTCAGACACGCAAGCCGCCTTAGTTAATAAGATGGCTGCTAAACCGAATACCTATGAAAATCAAGATGAAGATCTAAAAGTTATTGATGTGTCTCCTATTAAATCTTTATTTTGCAATATGAATCTTGATGAAACTGAATATGATCTTTGAGGGAGTCCTGGATTAGGGGTGTCCGGATAGCCAGACTATATCTTCGGCCGGACTCCTGGACTATGAAGATACAAGATTGAAGACTTCGTCCCGTGTCCGGAAGGGACTTTCCTTGGCATGGAAGGCAAGCTTGGCGGTACGGATATGTAGATCTCCTACCATTGTAACCGACTTCGTGTAACCCTAGCCCTCTCTGGTGTCTATATAAACCGGAGAGGTTTAGCCCGTAGGACGAACAACAATCATACCATAGGCTAGCTTCTAGGGTTTAGCCTCTCTGATCTCGTGGTAGATCTACTCTTGTACTACCCATATCATCAATATTAATCAAGCAGGACGTAGGGTTTTACCTCCATCAAGAGGGCCCGAACCTGGGTAAAACATCGTGTCCCCTGCCTCCTGTTACCATCCGGCCTAGACGCACAGTTCGGGACCCCCTACCCGAGATCCGCCGGTTTTGACACCGACATTGGTGCTTTCATTGAGAGTTCCTCTGTGTCGTCACTTTTAGGCCCGATGGCTTCTCCGATCATCAACAGCGATGCGATCCAGGGTGAGACTTTCCTCCCCGGACAGATCTTCGTATTCGGCGGCTTTGCACAGCGGGCCAATTCGCTTGGTCATCTGGAGCAGATTGAAAGCTACGCCCCTGGCCATCAGGTCAGATTTGGAAGTTTGAACTACACAGCCGACATCCGTGGAGACTTGATCTTCGACGGATTCGATCCACAGCCGAGCGCGCTGCACTATCATGATGGGCATGATTTAGCTCTGCCGCCGAACAGTGCCCTGGAGGCCGCACTTGTGTCCCCTCCGACCCCTAGCTCGGAGCCGATTACACCAACCGAGGATGGGTGGTTAGACACGGCCTCGGGGGCTGCAATCTCTACGGTGATCGAGCCGAACACCAGCCCTATTCTCTATGAAGCCCATGACTCCAAGGAGCCGGACTCCTCTCCAGACTCCGAGCCCTCCGCACCCCGACCGATCGAACCCGATTGGGCGCCGATCATGGATTTCACCGCCACGGACATCTTTCAGCACTCGCCCTTCGGCGATATTCTGAATTCACTAATGTCTCTCTCTTTGTCAGGAGAGCCCTGGCTGGACTATGGTCGGCAAGGTTGGGATGCGGATGATGAAGAAATTCAAAGCCCACCCACCACCCACTTCATAGCCACTATCGATGATTTAACCGACATGCTCGACTTCGACTCCGAAGACATCGACGGTATGGACGCCGATGCAGGAGACGATCAAGAACTAGCGCCTATAGGGCACTGGAAAGCCACCTCGTCGTATGATATATACATGGTGGACACCCCAAAAGAAGGCAATGGCGATGGAACAACGGAGGATGACCCCTTCAAGAAGCAGCCTAAGCGCCGGCGTCAGCGGCGCCGCTCTAAATCCTGCCAAAACAAAAACGGTGATTCCGGCACGGGGGATAATAACACCCCGGACAGTGCCGAATACAACCACCTCCAGCAAGATTCAGCATAGGAGGATAGAGAAGCCATCCCTCATGAGAGAGCGGCAGACAGAGAGGTCGAGGACGATAATTATATACCTCCCTCCGAAGACGAGGCAAGCCTCGACGACGATGAATTTGTCGTGCCGGAGGATCCCGTCGAACAAGAGTGTTTCAAACGCAGGCTTATGGCCACGGCGAGCAGCCTCAAGAAAAAACAGCAACAACTTATAGCTGATCAAGATTTGCTAGCCGACAGATGGACTGAAGTCCTTGCGGCCGAAGAGTATGAACTCGAACACCCCTCCAAGAGCTACCCAAAGCGCAGGTTGCTACCGCAATTAGAGGAGGAAGCACCTAAACCTACATCGCCAACGCATGATGCGGCTAACCGGCCACCCCGTGGCCACGACAGAGAGGCCTCTCGGCCCTGCACTCAAGCCGCACCCCGGCGTCGCTCAAAAACTACCAAGGCATGGGAAAATGCGCCAGACCTGCGAGATATATTGGAGGACAAGGCAAGGCAAACAAGATCGATCTACGGATCACGTGGGCGCCCCACGGCACGAGACGGTACTCGTCACGCCGGATACAGTAAATCCGGCCGGGCCGAACATAGTAGACAAAGCTCGTTTGAGCTGCGTCGTTATGTAGCCCAATACAGAGGCGCCGCACACCCACTATGCTTCACAGATGAAGTAATGGATCATAAAATCCCCGAGGGTTTCAAACCCGTGAACATCCAATCATATTATGGCACAACAGATCCTGCGGTATGGATCGAGGACTATCTCCTTCATATCCACATGGCCCGCGGTGATGACCTACACGCCATCAAATACCTCCCACTCAAGCTTAAAGGACCAGCCCGACATTGGCTTAACAACTTGCCAGCGGAATCAATTGGTTGTTGGGAGGACCTGGAAGACGCATTCCTCGACAATTTCCAGGGCACTTATGTGCGACCACCAGACGCTGATGACATAAGCCACATAATTCAGTAGCCAAAGGAATTGGCCAAACAATTCTGGACACGGTTCCTAACCAAGAAAAATCAAATCGTCGACTGTCCGGACGCAGAGACCCTAGCAGCCTTCAAGCATAACATCCACGACGAGTGGCTTGCACGGTACCTAGGACAGGAAAAGCCGAAATCTATGGCAGCACTCACGACACTTATGACCCGCTTTTGCGCGGGAGAAGACAGCTGGCTAGCTCACAACAATAACATGACCAAGAGCACTAGTAATTCGGATACCAAGGACAGCAGTGGTAGGTCGCGTCGCAACAAGCAAAAGCGCCGCATTAACAGCGACAATGCTGAGGATATGGCAGTTAATGCCGGATTCAGAGGCTCTAAACCCGGTCAGCGGAAAAAGCCATTCAAAAGAAATACTCCGGGCCCGTCCAATTTGGACCGAATACTCGACCGCTCATGCCAGATATATGGCACCCCCAAAAAACCAGCCAATCACACCAACAGGGATTGTTGGGTGTTCAAGCAGGCAGGCAAGTTAAATGCCAGTGGACAGAAAGGTTTTCCCCCACAAGTGCGGACGGTGAACATGATATACGCAACCCACGTCCCCAAGAGGGAGCGGAAGCGTGCACTAAGGGACGTATACGCGATGGAGCCAGTCGCCCCAAAGTTCAACCCATGGTCTTCCTGCCCGATCATGTTAGGACCCCGACTCAATGCCACATCGATCTAGCATGTAACACCTCGTATCACTTTGCGGCCTCACGCACGGTATTCCACGGGTGTCGCCTTACCTTTGCCCGGGACCGTTTGCGCATTTTGGCACACGTATATGACAGTGTCGCTAGCATCCATATGATAAGGAGCCCGGGCTGACATGGCTAGTCGTAAACCCAAAGTGGCACAGACTTACAGGGACAGGCATCCATGACCCAGCATCGAACGTGTCGGTCATCAGCGAGTGAATCCAGACTGTAGCACTGGGCTAGCAGGACTCCGGTGAACCGGGCTGTAGCGGGATAATAGGACTCCGGTATTCATCGCGTGACATTTCCCCGAAGGGACAGACACAGGAACGAAGAAGGACACATGCCGGCCAGCCTAAGTGTTCCGGAGCAGTAGCAAGCTACCATGGCTCGATGGAAACACTAGGAGACATTTCCCGGTAAGAGAGGCTACTAAGGATAAACAACTAGATAGTCAGATCCCACAATAACCAAGCATTTCAATAACATACACACAATATGCTCGATATGTGCAAACACAACATGGCATCACAACATGACTCCACGACTCAAGTATTTATTCAATAGGCTCCGAGGAGCGAGATATTACAAACAGGGGTCTCATGACCCAACATTCAGAGCATACAAATCAAGGCACATGCGGAAGCTTAACATGTCTGAGTACAGACATCTATAAATGAAAAAGGCTGAGAAGCCTGACTATCTACCAATCCTGCCGAGGCACAAGATCGTAGCTGAGGTAACAAGCTAAACGTCGAAGTCCACGCGAAACTACTAGTGAGACCGAAGTCTCTCTGCAAAAACATAAAATAGGCAAACGTGAGTACAAATGTACCCAGCAAGACTTACATCAGAACTATCTACATATGCATCATTATCAACAAAGGGATGGTGGGGTTTAACTGCAGCAAGCCAGCTTTGACTCGGTGGCTGTCCTGAACTATGACTGCAAATAACTCTTTTGAGGTGACGCACACGAGTCCACATATTCACCATATCAATACACCACTATGGATCCGCTCCCGTCTCCCTGCGAGAACGCCATCCATAGCACTCACGCTTATCTTGCGTATTTTAGAGTATCCACTTTCACTTGTCTATGAACTGATATAAGCAACCCAGAAGTCCTTTTCCGCGGACACGGCTATTCGAATAGATTAGGTTAACCCTGCAGGGGTGTACTTCTTCACACACGCTCTCACCACTTACCGCCGTTTACACGACATGTACTCGGCAACCTTCAAGCGGAAGCCCAACGTGGGTGTCGGCCACGGCCTACCTAAACACTCGAGTCTCTAGTCCAGGTTTATCGCCTATTCAGGTTCCATCCATGAGGAGATCCGGCCGGAGTTTCGCTCACAGCCCCAAACGATGTGAACAGGGTTCCGTGACACCAAACGGGCGCCCGGTTTACCCGGCCACGTGCCTACCGCATCACAGCCCACCCCTACGGTCAGCGCTGCGCACGGCCTCCAGCATACTACAAACACCAGAAACTACTTGCAACTCCTGGACAGAGGACAAGGGTGATCAAGAAGCCGAGAGGGTCCATTGGTTTCGGGCCCAATGCGTGGTAGTAGCTGATTCATGGATCACAAACACAGAACTCAGTTCTTGAGGACGGCTGCAATGAGACAACCCACCATGTACTCCTACATGGCCTCTCACCGCTACCTTTACCAAAACGTGTTCACACACTTAGCTCACACACAGTAGGACATGTTCACACGCCTCTGATTCATCCCTGATGAATCAGACCTGACTCAACTCTAAGCAGTAGCAGGCATGACAAACAAGCAAGAATGAGTAGGCACAACAGGGCTCAAACAACTCCTACTCATGCTAGTGGGTTTCATCTATTTACTGTGGCAATGACAGGTCATGCAAAGGATAAAGGGGTTCAGCTACCGCAGCAGGTAACAGATGAATCGTTGTTGTCCTAATGCAGTAAAAGAGAGCAGGAGCGAGAGAGTGGGATTGTATCGGAATGAACAAGGGGGTTTTGCTTGCCTGGCACTTCTAAAGATAACATTGAGTCTTCATCAGTGTCAACGATCACATCGTCGGTACAACGTCTACCGAGGGAGAACAACACCGGCAAACACATAAGAAACACGATCAATGCAATGCACAATATGATGCATGATCATGACATGGCAAAATGAATGTGTTTTGAGCTAATGCAACTAGCAATAGATTAAATGAAGTTGGTTTGAATACAAGATTCAAATTTAAACTCCATATGTGATCATTCAAATGCCATTTAATTGATTTGTGCTAAACAGCAGCTATAAGTTGTTCTAACATGCATGAAAATGGTACAGATGGATTCCTTGAATTTTTCTAATAATTTTTCATATATAATTTATTTAATTTGGAGTTACGGTTGAATTTCTATGATTTTTAGAAGTTTTTACAATTTTCTGGAATTTCCTGAATAAAAACAAATCCAGAAAACATTACTGCGTCATCCTGACGTCATGATGACATCAGCAGGTCAACGTGGCACAGTCCGATCAAACTCTGACCGGTGGGTCCCGAGTGTCAGTGTCTAACTAAACTAACCTAGCTTAGTTAATACTAACCTAACTTAATTAGCCGGGCGGGGCCCGCATGACAGTGAGAGAGAGGGGGTCAAACCCGGGTCAAACTCGCCGGAGTTGACCCGAGGCTCGTCGCCGGCGAGGCCAGGGACGGCGGAGAGCGTCGGGATTCGCCCTCCGATGACCAAAAGAGCGGCGGAGGGGCTCTACGGGATGCCCAGGCTCGCGCGCATCTAACAGGGCCAACGGGAGAAGCTAGGGTGGCCGGAGGCGACGGCAATCATGACGACGGCGGCGGCCGGAGTTCGGGTGGTGGCGGGTTTGGCGCTACGAGCAGTGGTTTGGCGCGCTGAGGGCACTAGGGAGAAGCTCTTGCTCCTCCGCATCCAAAGAAACGGACGGGAGGCGGCGAGGTGGCCGGAGTTGAGCACGGCGTCGACCTCGGCGGCGGCCGGAGCTCGGGCGAGCTCGGAGTCGGTGTTAGGGAGCACGGCAGGAGGCAAAGGGGGGTGTTACGACCTCCTGGGGTTGCACTGAGCACGGCCGCGTGCTCGGTTGCAGCTCTAGGCAACGGTGGCTACGGCGGCGACATGGCCGGCGGCGAAGAGCTCTCGGCTCCGGTGGATATCGGCGCTAGCAGGAGAAAAAGTGCCAGGGGAGGGAGGGGATCGACGCAGCAGCTCACAGCGGATCGAACGAAGGGGTTGGTGAGCTCGGGGGCGTCCTCGTTGCTGCGAATCGAGCGGCGGCGATCTCCGGCCATGGCGATGAAGAAGGTGGTGATGGCGGCGTTGCAGCGCGTCCGTGGCGTCGTGGCTTGTCGAGGAGGTCGGGGACGTCGAGACGGAGCTCGCAAGCACAGCGAGGGGTCGAGGGGGAGACGGTGGCCGCGGCGTTACGGTGGCGCGGCTGCGGCTGCGCTCGGGCGAGTGAGAGAGAGGAAGCAGAGGAGAGAAACAAGGGAGAGGGAGAGAGTGAGGGGGTCCAGGTGGTCGGGGCGGCGCCGAGGAGATGACGCGCGGCGTCGCGGTGGCCAGGCGATGCAGACGAGCAGGGTGGTGGCGTGGCGAGCTCGGGCGCGCGCGCCGTGTCCCTCCTCTGCCTACTGGCGCGAGGAGGAAGGCGACAGGGAGGGGGTAGCGGTGGGCTGGGCCGCTGCTGGGCTGCACAGTGTTGGGCTGCGGGTGGGCTGCCAGGTAAGCTGAGGTAAGTTCTCTCTCTCTGCTTTTATTTATTGTTTTCTATTTTGTTCTGTTTTGTTTTGGTTTAGTAAAATACTAAACCATTTTATAAAATCCTGAAAATAGTTATGTGGCTAGAACTAAAATATACCAAACCACATAAAATGTTCCAGAATTATTGGACATATATTAATTATATATAATATATATATCCAATGCAAATAGTTATTGAATTAACTCAAAGGCCCAAAATAAATGTTTCAGTCACTCCAAAAATATTGGTTTGCACTTTACCTCATGCCAATATTTTTCAAGCTGAAAAGGAACATTTTCTTGGACTTCTTTGAGAAGATTTTAATGTTGATCATTTTTAGAAGGTTTCTGAGGCTTTGAAAATTCCTCAATTCAAATTTCATTTGAATTAAAACATGATGCACACATGGAAGCTAGCATAGGTCAGGCCAGAACTAGGGATGTGACAACTCACCCCCACTAAACAAAAATCTCATCCCGAGATTCAAGCGTAGGGTAAGGTGAAGGGGGAACGCAAACTAGCACAATCTTCACAATCCAGGTTGCACTTCAACTGAACGTTGATTTGATCACCATCATTGTCTCGAAGTCTTGCTTTGAGAACTCCAGCTAACATGACAACGAGAGGAAAGGAAAGACCCTAAAAGAATGGTTCTTCTTGAAGGTCGAACAACTCAGGATTAACTCACGGAATGAGACATAGCAACATCTCTCGAGCTGAGAGGCGAAGCACACATCCATAGGAATGGAGTGAAGCAGATGATGAAGGTTCACTAGGTAGACCACAATTCCACACCTAAGAGGGTGGTGAACGGTTGTCAACGTAGCGAGGAGTTGAGTTTCCATAATACCATAACGATGCACCTTAGGGAAGGTGACTCATAGAAATATCCCCTTAAGTGGCAGAAAGAATTACCTTTGATTCAGAGATCATTGAGACTCTTTAAACCAACCTAAGGCAATTCTCGACCGATCTTTTGGAGGGGGGTCGGTAGAATGGCATACTCGGAATTGGATGATGTGGATTACCTTGTTGAAGACAACATAATGGATGAATTTTCTTACCACCGGAAATGGAAGAGACCCATGGTAGAATGGCACATTGGCGGTGCAAGCTGGGAACAAAATGCAAATGCTGGGAATGATTCTGGTAACTGGGGAAGAACCCAACAATAGAGAGTGAATTCACTGTTTGAAAAGGTCATAGCATTGCCGAGGAAACTGACAGGAATCTAGTTAGAGCCGATGGTAACACGTAGCGCTTGTGCGTGCTCTCAAGAACTTGAGCATTTCCATAATCATCAAGGTTTTACCAACATCCGTGTCAAGGATCCTGGCAACACAACTTGCTACCATGATGAATGGTGATGGAGGATGCAGATGCAAAGGAAGATAACACCTTCTCAGATTTCACCCTTGATGGGGCCAAGGAGATAGAATCTGGATGATCGACCGAGAGACATTTAGCACTCCGCTTCTAATGTTCTCCTTGATGTGCTAGTGTACCCATTCATAGATATGGTTTGATATCTAGAACATCAAGTAAAAAGGTCGGACTTCGGAACACAGAAATCCATAGGGCAACTAGGGAGTAAATCCTACGAAATCCCTATGGGGAGGTGGCCAACTTCCTCAAATCAAGATACTACAATAGGAGGTCTTCCGGCTGGGTGTGTTGGCCACGACATCCACCTTACCGGTTATCGAGAGACCAATATTATAGTTCTTGGGGAAATGTTCCAACCATCATATCTACCTGAGATTCAGATCTGGTTGGTGTCAGGATATTCCAGGCTCATCGAGTCTAGGAAGAAAAATGAAAGTTTGCAACACAAATCGACGAGATGACGTTGCGGGATTCTCGGGAGATGAACTACGATAGCAAGCTCCAAAACATGAGCTGGTTCTGCTACACACATGTGAACACGCTGTCCCAGACAAGCATGACCACATAGTAGTCTTATAATAAAACACTACCGAGTTCAGGAGGGGGAACCATCAACGAGGGTATCGAAGTCCTTACATAAGTCCGGATTAGCTCTTATGAAGGAACTCCTTCTCCTTGAACAAATCAATCAGTGGCTTGGTGTGCTAGGGATACATATAGATTGAAGGTTGCAAGTCTTCAAACCACAGCATTCTTCGCACGTGTGCATGACTGATTTGGAATGATTCCAAAGAAAGCAACATTGACTTTCTCGAATCCACGGCGGCAACTTGCATCAGATGCACATGAATTAAAGGAAGTCACTACCTTCATCCAAACATATGCTTCATGAGCTAGCATGAACAAATGCTTTCAAAAGTTTCCAACACTAGCTTAATGTTCAACAAAATCATGGAGGAGATAAGGATGTTGTCAATGGGCACAACAACAATTCATCTGGGTTTCCTTTTAAAAGAAATTCCATAGTTAAGTGGACACGGTGATAGCATTGGTCAGACCAAAGAATATAATGGTGTATGCTCGAGGAAAAACCACGAGTAAGACAACATTACGAACACTGTTGGTTCTGACTTGATTTGAGGATAGCCCACACCCAAATCGAAGGTTGGACAAGATGATAGGTCCATTAACTGATCACGAGGGTCAGTTGATGAAAATATCAACTTTCTTTAACACACATACAAGACATCCCTTATAATGAGCTATATCGGACAAGCTTCTATCTTCCAACTCTCCAAGTTGATGCATAGCTTAACCAACTAGCTCAGGGGTATCCAACATGGATTCTTGGAGAAAGGGTGGTTTACAGGATAAACCAACTTGATCACGAGCTCAACATAACAGTCAGGTGACAACCTGGTGATACTTTCGAGAAGATATTCGGAAAATCACGAACCACCGATATGTTACTAAGATCGAGAACAATCTTATAAGTCTACGGACTAGTAATACGTGATCCTGATAGAAAGAAGAGAAAGCCTAGTTTCCTAACCCCGTAGGAAAGATAAGATGACTCAGATCAGAAGGGCATGAGGTATAAGGAGTAAAAAGAGCCTTACGTTCCATCCCACAATCAATTCCCTTATATAACTAAAGAATTTCTAGACTCAACTTCGACCAGTTTGGCTTGGTAACCTACAGGCAGTCAAGCTCTGATACCAACGCTGTCAGGACCCCGACTCAATGCCACATCGATCTAGCATGTAACACCTCGTATCACTTTGCGGCCTCACGCACGGTATTCCACGGGTGTCGCCTTACCTTTGCCCGGGACCGTTTGCGCCTTTTGGCACACGTATATGACAGTGTCGCTAGCATCCATATGATAAGGAGCCCGGGCTGACATGGCTAGTCGTAAACCCAAAGTGGCACAGACTTACAGGGACAGGCATCCATGACCCAGCATCGAACGTGTCGGTCATCAGCGAGTGAATCCAGGCTGTAGCACTGGGCTAGCAGGACTCCGGTGAACCGGGCTGTAGCGGGCTAACAGGACTCCGGTATTCATCGCGTGACATTTCCCCGAAGGGACAGACACAGGAACGAAGAAGGACACATGCCGGCCAGCCTAAGTGTTCCGGAGCAGTAGCAAGCTACCATGGCTCGGTGGAAAAACTAGGAGACATTTCCCGGTAAGAGAGGCTACTAAGGATAAACAACTAGATAGTCAGATCCCACACATACCAAGCATTTCAATAACATACACACAATATGCTCGATATGTGCAAACACAACATGGCATCACAACATGACTCCACGACTCAAGTATTTATTCAATAGGCTCCGAGGAGCGAGATATTACAAACAGGGGTCTCATGACCCAACATTCAGAGCATACAAATCAAGGCACATGCGGAAGCTTAACATGTCTGAGTACAGACATCTATAAATGAAAAAGGCTGAGAAGCCTGACTATCTACCAATCCTGCCGAGGCACAAGATCGTAGCTGAGGTAACAAGCTAAACGTCGAAGTCCACGCGAAACTACTAGTGAGACCGAAGTCTCTCTGCAAAAACATAAAATGGGCAAACGTGAGTACAAATGTACCCAGCAAGACTTACATCAGAACTATCTACATATGCATCATTATCAACAAAGGGATGGTGGGGTTTAACTGCAGCAAGCCAGCTTTGACTCGGTGGCTGTCCTGAACTACGACTGCAAATAACTCTTTTGAGGTGACGCACACGAGTCCACATATTCACCATATCAATACACCACTATGGATCCGCTCCCGTCTCCCTGCGAGAACGCCATCCATAGCACTCACGCTTATCTTGCGTATTTTAGAGTATCCACTTTCACTTGTCTATGAACTGATATAAGCAACCCAGAAGTCCTTTTCCGCGGACACGGCTATTCGAATAGATTAGGTTAACCCTGCAGGGGTGTACTTCTTCACACACGCTCTCACCACTTACCGCCGTTTACACGACATGTACTCGGCAACCTTCAAGCGGAAGCCCAACGTGGGTGTCGGCCACGGCCTACCTAAACACTCGAGTCTCTAGTCCAGGTTTATCGCCTATTCAGGTTCCATCCATGAGGAGATCCGGCCGAAGTTTCGCTCACAGCCCCAAACGATGTGAACAGGGTTCCGTGACACCAAACGGGCGCCCAGTTTACCCGGCCACGTGCCTACCGCATCACAGCCCACCCCTACGGTCAGCGCTGCGCACGGCCTCCAGCATACTACAAACACCAGAAACTACTTGCAACTCCTGGACAGAGGACAAGGGTGATCAAGAAGCCGAGAGGGTCCATTGGTTTCGGGCCCAATGCGTGGTAGTAGCTGATTCATGGATCACAAACACAGAACTCAGTTCCTGAGGACGGCTGCAATGAGACAACCCACCATGTACTCCTACATGGCCTCTCACCGCTACCTTTACCAAAACGTGTTCAC
Source organism: Triticum aestivum (assembly GCF_018294505.1). Lineage (NCBI taxonomy): Eukaryota > Viridiplantae > Streptophyta > Magnoliopsida > Poales > Poaceae > Triticum > Triticum aestivum. Next base: position 625,993,030 of record NC_057800.1, read on the forward strand.
ACACTTAGCTCACACACAGTAGGACATGTTCACACGCCTCTGATTCATCCCTGATGAATCAGACCTGACTCAACTCTAAGCAGTAGCAGGCATGACAAACAAGCAAGAATGAGTAGGCACAACAGGGCTCAAACAACTCCTACTCATGCTAGTGGGTTTCATCTATTTACTGTGGCAATGACAGGTCATGCAAAGGATAAAGGGGTTCAGCTACCGCAGCAGGTAACAGATGAATCGTTGTTGTCCTAATGCAGTAAAAGAGAGCAGGAGCGAGAGAGTGGGATTGTATAGGAATGAACAAGGGGGTTTTGCTTGCCTGGCACTTCTAAAGATAACATTGAGTCTTCATCAGTGTCAACGATCACATCGTCGGTACAACGTCTACCGAGGGAGAACAACACCGGCAAACACAGAAGAAACACGATCAATGCAATGCACAATATGATGCATGATCATGACATGGCAAAATGAATGTGTTTTGAGCTAATGCAACTAGCAATAGATTAAATGAAGTTGGTTTGAATACAAGATTCAAATTTAAACTCCATATGTGATCATTCAAATGCCATTTAATTGATTTGTGCTAAACAGCAGCTATAAGTTGTTCTAACATGCATGAAAATGGTACAGATGGATTCCTTGAATTTTTCTGATAATTTTTCATATATAATTTATTTAATTTGGAGTTACGGTTGAATTTCTATGATTTTTAGAAGTTTTTACAATTTTCTGGAATTTCCTGAATAAAAACAAATCCAGAAAACATTACTGCGTCATCCTGACGTCATGATGACGTCAGCAGGTCAACGTGGCACAGTCCGGTCAAACTCTGACCGGTGGGTCCCGAGTGTCAGTGTCTAACTAAACTAACCTAGCTTAGTTAATACTAACCTAACTTAATTAGCCGGGCGGGGCCCGCATGTCAGTGAGAGAGAGGGGGTCAAACCCGGGTCAAACTCGCCGGAGTTGACCCGAGGCTCGTCGCCGGCGAGGCCAGGGACGGCGGAGAGCGTCGGGATTCGCCCTCCGATGACCAAAAGAGCGGCGGAGGGGCTCTACGGGATGCCCAGGCTCGCGCGCATCTAACAGGGCCAACGGGAGAAGCTAGGGTGGCCGGAGGCGACGGCAATCATGACGACGGCGGCGGCCGGAGTTCAGGTGGTGGCGGGTTTGGCGCTACGAGCGGTGGTTTGGCGCGCTGAGGGCACTAGGGAGAAGCTCTTGCTCCTCCGCATCCAAAGAAACGGACGGGAGGCCGCGAGGTGGCCGGAGTTGAGCACGGCGTCGACCTCGACGGCGGCCGGAGCTCGGGCGAGCTCGGAGTCGGTGTTAGGGAGCACGGCAGGAGGCAAAGGGGGGTGTTACGACCTCCTGGGGTTGCACTGAGCACGGCCGCGTGCTCGGTTGCAGCTCTAGGCAACGGTGGCTACGACGGCGACATGGCCGGCGGCGAAGAGCTCTCGGCTCTGGTGGATATCAGCGCTAGCAGGAGAAAAAGTGCCAGGGGAGGGAGGGGATCGACGCAGCAGCTCACAGCGGATCGAACGAAGGGGTTGGTGAGCTCGGGGGCGTCCTCGTTGCTGCGAATCGAGCGGCGGCGATCTCCGGCCATGGCGATGAAGAAGGTGGTGATGGCGGCGTTGCAGCGCGTCCGTGGCGTCGTGGCTTGTCGAGGAGGTCGGGGACGTCGAGACGGAGCTCGCAAGCACAGCGAGGGGTCGAGGGGGAGACGGTGGCCGCGGCGTTACGGTGGCGCGGCTGCGGCTGCGCTCGGGCGAGTGAGAGAGAGGAAGCAGAGGAGAGAAACAAGGGAGAGGGAGAGAGCGAGGGGGTCCAGGGGGTCGGGGCGGCGCCGAGGAGATGACGCGCGGCGTCGCGGTGGCCAGGCGATGCAGACGAGCAGGGTGGTGGCGTGGCGAGCTCGGGCGCGCGCGCCGTGTCCCTCCTCTGCCTACTGGCACGAGGAGGAAGGCGACAGGGAGGGGGTAGCGGTGGGCTGGGCCGCTGCTGGGCTGCACAGTGTTGGGCTGCGGGTGGGCTGCCAGGTAAGCTGAGGTAAGTTCTCTCTCTCTGCTTTTATTTATTGTTTTCTATTTTGTTCTGTTTTGTTTTGGTTTAGTAAAATACTAAACCATTTTATAAAATCCTGAAAATAGTTATGTGGCTAGAACTAAAATATACCAAACCACATAAAATGTTCCAGAATTATTAGACATATATTAATTATATAATATATATATATATATATCCAATGCAAATAGTTATTGAATTAACTCAAAGGCCCAAAATAAATGTTTCAGTCACTCCAAAAATATTGGTTTGCACTTTACCTCATGCCAATATTTTTCAAGCTGAAAAGGAACATTTTCTTGGACTTCTTTGAGAAGATTTTAATGTTGATCATTTTTAGAAGGTTTCTGAGGCTTTGAAAATTCCTCAATTCAAATTTCATTTGAATTAAAACATGATGCACACATGGAAGCTAGCATAGGTCAGGCCAGAACTAGGGATGTGACAGATCACTTTTGATCAAAGGGACCACCCCACTAGCATCCGTCATGGCGGATTTGCCGCATTGGTTCTAGACCCAATTATTGACGGATTTCACCTCACTAGAGTCCTTATGGACGGCGGTAGCAGCCTGAACCTGCTTTACCAGGATACAGTGCAGAAAATGGGCATCGATCCCTCGAGGATTAAACCTACTAGAACGACCTTTAAAGGCATCATACCAGGTGTAGAGGCCAACTCTACAGGCTCAGTTACACTTGAAGTGGTCTTCGGATCTCCGGATAATTTCTGAAGCGAGGAGTTAATCTTCAACATAGTCCCGTTCCGCAGTGGCTACCATGCACTGCTCGGGCGAACCGCATTTGCCAAGTTCAATGCGGTGCTGCACTACACATACCTCAAGCTCAAGATGCCAGGCCCACGAGGAGTCATCACGGTCAATGGAAACACCGAACACTCTCTCCGAATGGATGAGCATACGGCGGCTATCGCAGTGGAAGTACAAAGCAGCCTCTCAAGGCAATTCTCCAGTCCGGCCATTAAACGTCTGGACACCGTCAAGCGCGCCCGGAGTAACCTACAACAAGACCGTCTGGCACGTTCCGAGCAAGCGTAGCAATGCGACCCCAGCCCTCGCGAACTTGCGAAACCAGTGTTGCGCGTACATAACTATGCTCTAGAAATACCATGGGCACAGGGGAGGGGCACCATCACGGCACGCTCGAAACGCGGCTTAAACCGCACTAGGGGCTACTGATTTCTTAAATTTTCTCTTATTTTCAGGACTCCATTCTTCGGAAGGCTTGTCCGGTAGTACAATTGCCGCACGGACGATACAACCAGGGAAGCAGAAAGCTACGCCGCACTACGGAACTCTAAGGTGGTCTCTATAACGAGCAGTATACCTGTTTCGCATAACATTTCGTAGCTCGTTGGAAAGGACATATTTGATAGTCCCATCTTTTGCTTATCGCACTATTTGTATCGTTCTGCTTTGATCGCAGCTTTTTTAAATAAACAATGCATAGCATCCGTCTATTATTGCATTACCTCTTTTTTTACGAATATATGTTCATTAATGACATGTTGCACCCGTACACTTTGGTACGGCCAATACGCCAGGGGCTTAAGTACCCCACAACATGGTGTGAGAAGTCCGAACACTTTCACAAGTGCGGCACCCCGAACTTATAGAATTATATGCATCGGCTCCGAATCATGTCTTGGGTCAATAGTTGGGTTTGCCCGGCTCCTATGTTTTGGTACCTTACGTTCCGTTATATCGGCTAAGGTAGCACTAGGAGAACTACTGCGATTGTGCCCCAATTGAGCTGGGCTAAGCACCTCAGTAGAGAAAGCTAAAACTGACTGTCATGATGAGGCGAGAGCTGGTCGCTGTTCGAGAGGTTTTCGAGTCCCTAAAGACTTATGCCGCTTAGAGCGAGGAGTCGGCTTTGTCCGGCCTAGGCGTGGATAGCGCCCCGAACTCGGTCTTCCGAACACTAGGGGCTTCGCCGAAATTTAAAATTATAGAATTCTATGGCTAAGTAAGAGTGTTCAAGCATTATAGCCCGATTGCCTTGTTCGTTGTGTTGAGTGCCTCCCTCGAAGGACCCAAGAATGGGAAAAAGAGCGCTCATGTTTATCCCGAACACCCCAGCACTCGTGCCATGGGGGCAGAAGCCGACGACTCGCCATCTCCCAAATTTGATAAACGGCCGCACAGAAGGTAATATTTTAAATTCAAAAAGCATTGCTTAGCGCACATGAACAAATTTTCAGCGCACAGGACAAAACGAGCGAGTTCACTGAAAAATTACATTCATGGAACATTCATCCGCCACAAGGCGGGCACCCTTCAGAACGCCCTCATGATACATCTCGGGCTTGCGATGCTCCTTGCTCGGCGGTGGCCTGTCCTTCACAAGCTTCTCAGCATCCAGCTTGCCCCAGTGCACCTTCGCACGGGCAAGCGCCCTACAGGCACCCTCGATGCATACGGAGCGCTTGATGACTTCGAGCCTTGGACATGCCTCCACCAGCTGCCTCACCAGGCCGAAGTAGCTCCCAAGCATGGCCTCTCCAGGCCACAGCCGGACTATGAGGCCCTTCATGGCCTGTTTGGCCACCTTATGGAGCTCGACCAGCTATTTCAGCTGGTCGCTTAAGGGTACCGGCTGTTTGGCCTCAGCATACTGAGACCAGAACACCTTCTCCGTCGAGCTTCCCTCCTCGGCTCGGTAGAAGGCGGTGGCATCCGACATGCTACGGGGCAAGTCTGCGAATGCTCCTCGAGAGCTCCGGATTCGGGTAAGTGACAAGTAATTCACTTTTACGTGCTTGCTTTGCATAAAGAATGCTTTACCCGCCGCTATCTTTTTTATTGCCTCAACCTCCTGGAGGGCCTTCTGGGCTTCAGCCTTGGCAGACTTGGCATCTTCAATGGCCGCCGCGAGCTCAGACTCTCACGTTTTCGAGTCAAGCTCCAAACTCTCATGTTTTTTCATGAGAGCCTGGAGCTCTTGCCGCACCTCGCCAACCTGCGTCTCATGCTTCTCCCGCTCGGTGCGCTCCGTGGCTGCCCTCTTTTTGGCCTCGGACTGCGCTTGCTTATGGGTCGCCACCTCAGTTGTGGCCCCTACAATAGCCGCGTTAATCTTGTCACTTTTTGCAATTGCACCTTTCACATATTTCAATAAGGTATTTCTTACATTCCTTCTCCTCGAGCTGCTGCTTAGCTAGGCCGAGATCTTGCTCGGACCGCTCGAGGTTCTGCTTCAGCGTATCCACCTTCGCAGTCAGTGCGGCGGAGGCCAGCAGCGAAGCCTGCATACGCATATTGACTTGATCATGTTAGACTCCTACGAATGTTATTAGATCCTCTATTCAGCTTTTCTTTCCGAACGCCGAACAGAGCATCAGGGGCTACTATCTATGGGGTAATATTTTTACATATTCTTTACTTACCTCAAAGCCTGTTAGAAGGCTAGCACAGGCTTCAGTCAGTCCGCTCTTGGCGGACTGAACCTTCCGGATCACCGCACTCATAATAGTGCGGTGCTCCTCGTTGATGGAGGCACCGTTAAGTGTCTCCAGCAAACTGTCCGGTGCCTCCGGTTGGACGGAGGTCACCGGCTCGGTAGGCTTGCTTCTCTTCGAAGGAGGCTGCCTACCGGAGTCCAGAACCGTTGAAGGTTCTGGCGCAGTGTCCGGCTCAAGGCCAGACTTGGAGCCCTTGGGGGTTCTATCCCCTTTACACCTGGAGTCCGGGAGGTTGCCTTGCGGCGCCTCCAGAACCACCACCTCCTGGCTTGGAACCTGTTGGGATGCCACCTCGGCACCGTCCGTAGGTGGGGGGAGGAAGCCGTCGGAAGCGAATTCACATCCGACGAATCCAGGGAGCCGCTCGACGACTCATCGACCCCAGCCTTGGGCGGACTGCACAATCATGTTCGACGTAAGGAAAAACTGTGCAATCGGGGAATACTATGAATCACTCTGGTATCCGGATACTTACGATCTCGCCAGGGGCTTGGCCCTGTGCGGCCACTCCTCTTGGCATTGGTGGAGTAGTCCGGAGGAGGGGTCTTCCCCCTCTTGGACCCTTCGGCCTCCCCGGTTGGGGCGGCCTTCCTTTTCTTCCCTCCCCCCGCTGGAGGGGGAGAGGTCTCTTCTTCCTCCTCCTCATCTTCATGGAAGGAGTGCGCCTCGGAGTCGTCGGATGATGAATCCGACACCTCCTGGCGCCGGTCACTCTTTCGAGTCCCCGTGTCCTTCTTCTTGGCCTTCTTCTCTGGCACCATGTAGGGTGCCGGAACCAGCAGCTTCGCCAAGCGAGCGTCCGCTGGGCCTTCGGGCAAAGGTGCCGGACAGTTGATCTGTCCGGACGTCTCCTGCCAATCCTGTCAAAGGTAAGGGAGCTTAGATCCCGCATGGAGTCAAACTATGAAAAACTAATACCTTGTAAAAGGTAAAAACAGCTTACCGCACGAGCGTGACGCTGCGTGCTGAATCCGCGATCCTCGGTAGCGGATGCGGGGGCCTCGACGCCCTTGAAAAGCACCTTCCAGGCATCTACGTACGTCGTGTCGAAGAGCCTTCTCAGAGTTTGGTGCCACGCCGGGTCGAACTCCCACAGGTTGAATGCCCGTTGTTGACACGGGAGGATCCGGCGGATGAGCATAACCTAGACTACGTTGACAAGTTTGAGCTTCCTGTCCACCAGGGCTTGGACGCATGTTTGGAGTCCGGTCAGCTCTCCTTTTTTAGCCCACGACAGGCCCATCTCTTTCCAGGAGGCGAGCTGCGTAGGGGGTCCGAATCGGAACTCGGGGGCTGCGACCCATTCAGGGTCGCGCGGCTCGGTGATGTAAAACCACCCCGACTGCCACCCCTTTAGGGACTCCATGAAGGAGCCCTCGAACCATAGGATGTTGGGCATCTTGCCCACCATGGCACCTCCGCACTCCGCTTGGGTGCCGCACACCACCTTCGGCTTGACATTGAAAGTCTTGAGCCATAGGCCGAAATGGGGGCGGATGCGGAAGAAAGCCTCGCACACGATGATAAACGCCGAGATGTTGAGGACAAAGTTCGGCGCCAGATCGTGGAAATCCAGGCCATAGTAGAACAAGAGCCCCCGGACAAATGGGTGGAGAGGGAAGCCCAGTCCGCGGAGGAAATGGGGGAGGAACACCACCCTCTCATGGGGCCTAGGGGTGGGGATGAGCTGCCCCTCTTCAGGAAGCCGGTGCGCAATGTCGTTAGACAAGTATCCGGCCTTCCTCAGTCTTTTGATGTGTCCCTCCGTGATGGAGGAGACCATCCACTTGCATCCCGCTCCGGACATGGCTGGAGAAGGTTGAGGTGGGGTGTGCGGACTTGGGCGCTGGAGCTCGAGTGCGCGGAAATGGATGGGCAAAGGAGGAAGAAGGCGTGGATGAAAAGGCGGATCCTTATCCCCTTATATGGGCGGACGCGACTATGCTCCCCCAACAACCTGGTAAAACTCGCTTATCTCCCAAGCGCCGTAGTCAATGGCGCGGTTGGGTTACCCACGCCCGTATTGATGAGAATCCCGGAATAAGGGGACATGATCTCTGCTTTAACAAGACGTGCCAAGGAAACCGCCTCGCTAAACGCACTGAGGTGGGACGGTAAAATGATTCGAATAAAGACTTGGCCGTGGTGTGATGTCACGCTACGAAATACGTCAGCAAATTAGATTTGTGTAAATATTATTCTCTCTATGGCAATATGTGGAAACTTATTTTGTAGAGCTGGACACTACCTTTGTGTTCAAAATCTTCTATGAAGTACTTGGAGGAGGAACCCGCCTTGCAATGCCGAAGACAATCTTCGCGCCGGACTCGTCGTCATTGAAGCCTGGTTCATGGGCTACTGAGGGAGTCCTGGATTAGGGGGTGTCTGGATAGCCGGACTATATCTTCGGCCGGACTCCTGGACTATGAAGATACGAGATTGAAGACTTCGTCCCATGTCCAGAAGGGAATTTCCTTGGCGTGGAAGGCAAGCTTGGCGATACGGATATGTAGATCTCCTACCATTGTAACCGACTCTGTGTAACCCTAGCCCTCTCCGGTGTCTATATAAATCGGAGAGGTTTAGTCCGTAGGACGAACAACAATCATACCATAGGCTAGCTTCTAGGGTTTAGCCTCTCTGATCTCGTGGTAGATCTACTCTTGTACTACCCATATCATCAATATTAATCAAGCAGGACGTAGGGTTTTACCTCCATCAAGAGGGCCCGAACCTGGGTAAAACATCGTGTCTCCTGCCTCCTGTTACCATCCGGCCTAGACGCACAGTTCGAGACCCCCTGCCCGAGATCCGCCGGTTTTGACACCGACAATCTTCCTTTACCTAGAAGGCGTTCTAAAAATTCAGAGTGTTTAGATCTTAATGATGAAATTGATGAAAGTGGGATTGAAAGAAATAAAAATCTAGATGTTGCTAAACCCACTATATTGGATTTCAAGGAATTTAATTATGAAAGTTGCTCTTTAATTGATTGTATTTCCTTGTTGCAATCCGTGCTAAATTCTCCACATGCTTATAGTCAAAATAAAGCCTTCACCGAACATATTGTTGATGCCTTGATGCAATCTTATGAAGAAAAACTTGAATTGAAAGTTTCTATCCCTAGAAAACTCTATGATGAGTGGGAACCAACTAATAAAATTAAAATTAAAGATCGTGAGTTTTATGCTTTGTGTGATTTGGGTGCGAGTGTCTCTACTATTCCCAAGACTTTGTGTGCTCTACTAGATTTCCGTAACTTTGATGATTGCTCTCTAAACTTGCATCTTGCGGATTCCACTATTAAGAAACCTATGGGAAGGATTAACGATGTTCTTATTGTTGCAAATAGGAATTATGTGCCCGTAGATTTCATTGTTCTTGATATAGATTGCAATCCTTCTTGCCCTATTATTCTTGGTAGACCTTTCTTAGAACGGTTGGTGCGATTATTGATATGAAGGAAGGGAATATTAGATTTCAATTTCCATTAAAAAAGGGCATGGAACACTTTCCAAGAAAGAAAATAAAATTACCATATGAAACTATCATGAGAGCCACTTATGGATTGCGTACCAAAGATGGCAATACCTAGATCTATCCTCGCTTTTATGCCTAGCTAGGGGCGTTAAACGATAGCGCTTGTTGGGAGGCAACCCAATTTTATTTTTATTCCTTGCCTTTTGCTCCTGTTTAGTAATAAATAAATTATTTAGCCTCTATTTTGGTTGTGTTTTTTTGTGTTTAATTAGTGTTTGTGCTAAGTAGAACCGTTGGGAAGACTTGGGGAAAGTCTTGTTGAACTTGCTGTAAAAAACAGAAACTTTAGCGCTCACGAGAACTGCTGTCATTTTTATTTGGAGAGTGCTATTTAGTTAATTCTTTTTGCAGATGATTAATAGATAAATTCCTCACGTCTAGCAATTTCCCCTCGTGGACAGGTGGAGGCCCCCCTGACGTGGATCTTCCTTCTAGTATTTTTTATATATTCTAAAATAATTCTCCTTTGATTTTCAGGTCATTCCGAGAACTTTTATTTCTGCACAAAAATAACACCATGGCAATTCTGCTGAAAACAGCGTCAGTCCGGGTTAGTTCCATTCAAATCATGCAAGTTAGAGTACAAAACAAGGGCAAAAGTGTTTGGAAAAGTAGATACGGCGGAACGTATCAACTCCCCCAAGCTTAAACCTTTGCTTGTCCTCAAGAAATTCAGTTGATAAACTGAAAGTGATAAAGAAAAACTTTTACAAACTCTGTTTGCTCTTGTTGTTGTAAATATGTAGAGCCAGCATTCAAGTTTTTAGCAAAGATTATGAACTAACCATATTCACAATAACATTTAGGTCTCATGTTTACTCATATCAGTGGCATAATCAACTAGCGAGCAATAATAATAAATCTCGGATGACAACACGTTCTCAAAACAATCATGATATGATATAACAAGATGGTATCTCGCTAGACCTTTCTGAGACCGCAAAACATAAATGCAGAGCACCTTTAAAGATCAAGGACTGACTAGACATTGTAATTCATGGTAAAAGAGATCCAGTCAAGTCATACCCAATGTAAACTAATAGTAATGGATGCAAATGACAGTGGTGCTCTCCAACTGGTGCTTTTTAATAAAAGGAGGATGACTCATAATAAAAGTAAATAGATAGGCCCTTCGCAGAGGGAAGCAGGGACTTGTAGAGGTGCCAGAGCTCGATTTTGAAATAGATATGAATAATATTTTGAGCGGTATACTTTCATTGTCAACATAACAACCGAGAGATGGCGATATCTTCCATGCTACACACATTATAGGCGGTTCCCAAACAGAATGGTAAAGTTTATACTCCCCCTCCACCAACAAGCATCAATCAATGGCTTGCTCGAAACAATGAGTGCCTCCAACTAACAACAGTCCTGGAGGAGTTTAGTTTGCAATTATTTTGATTTGATTTGCATAAAGCATGGGACTGGGCATCCCGATGACCAGCCATGTCCTCGTGAGTGAGGAGCGAAGTCCACTCCTCTTGAGAATAACCCGCCTATCATGGAAGATACAGACAACCCTAGTTGATACATGAGCTATTCGATCATACAAAATAGAATGTTTATTTGAAGGTTTAGAGTTTGGCACATACAAATTTACTTGGAACGGCAGGTAGATACCGTATATAGGTAGGTATGGTGGACTCATATGGAATAGCTTTGGGGTTTATGGAATTGGATGCACAATCAGTATTCCCGCTTAGTACAAGTGAAGGCTAGCAAAAGAATGGGAAGTGACCAGCTAGAGAGCAACAATAGTCATGAACATGCATTAAAATTAATCAACACCGAATGCAAGCATGAGTAGGATATAATGCACCATGAACATAAATATCGTAGAGGCTATGTTGATTTTGTTTCAACTACATGCGTGAACATGTGCCAAGTCAAGCCACTCGAATCGTTCAAAAGAGGATACAACCGTATCATACCACATCACAACCATTTTAATATCATGTTGGCACGCAAGGTAAACCATTATAAGCTCCTAGCTAATTAAGCATGGCGTAAGCAACTATAATCTCTAATTGTCATTGCAAACATGTTTATTCATAATAGGCTGAATCTGGAACGATGAACTAATCATATTTACAAAAACAAGAGAGGTCGAGTTCATACCAGCTTTTCTCATCTCAATAAGTTCATCATATAATCATTATTATTGCCTTTCACTTGCACGACCAAACGATGTGAATAATAATAATAGTGCACGTGCATTGGACTAAGCTGGAATCTGCAAGCATTCAATTCAAGAGAGAAGACAAGGTAATATGGGCTCTTTGTCAGATCAACAATAATGCATATAAGAGACACTTTAACATTTTAATTATGGTCTTCTCCTCTCGACCCCCAAAGAAAAGAAGTAAAACTATTTACACGGGAAAGCTCCCAACAAGCAAGAGAAGAACGAGAAATCTTTTTGGGTTTTCTTTTTAATTACTACTACAGCATGGAAAGTAAACTAATTAAAAGCTACAAATAATTTTTTTGTTTTTCTTAAGGTTTATAACACACAATAAGAAAGCATAAAAAGGGAAATAAATTAGCATGGATGATACAATGAAAAAGTATGAGCACCGACAACTAGCAATGAGTGTGTGAACATGAATGTAATGTCGGTGAGAAATACATACTCCCCCAAGCTTAGGCTTTTGGCCTAAGTTGGTCTATGGCCACGGCTGGCCTGGCGGATATCCATAGTAATAGTTGGGGTCATACTGTGAAGAAGCCTCGGATTGCCACTGGTTGGCAATCACCCCTGGATCCCACTGGTAATCAGACTGTCGTGGAGGATCAAATTGTGGTTCCGGCTCTGGCTCTGTAGCTGATGTAGGGTTCCGGTAGGCGTGAATGGCCTCCAACGGGACAAGGTACTTGCCTGCAGATAAATCAAACAAGGAAGGAGCAGGCAAGGTAATAGTCTCAGGATGATTTTTACCAAATATTAATTTGTACTTAAGCGCCTTTTCCCTATTCTTAACAATAAAATCATGTGCTACCATACTCTTATAATCTAGATAAACAGGAGGCAACAATTTTTCTTCTTTCTCATAATGCCTAATAGGTATGTTAAAATATGCAGCGAGGCGCGAGGCAAAGATGCCTCCAAGGACGGGGCCCCTTAGTACGGTTAAGATTTAACCGCTTTGCAACAATAGCGCCCAAACTAAATATGTCATCACGAAATAAGGCATGGCACAAAATAACAATATCAGGGGCACTCAGGTTTCCATAGTTTCTGTGCTCAATTAAGCATCTACTAGCAAATATAGCAAAGTAACATAGAACAGGAAAGTGTATGCTAGTAATTCGTGCGTCGGAAACCTTCCTCGTTTCCCCTACAACAATGGTATCAATAAACCCATCCACATCATCATGATGTGGTTCCTCTACACTGCCCTCAAAAGGGATCAAACAAACCCGACAAAAATCACGAAGTGACATCTCCTTATGCTCATCATATAAATAAAATTCCACCGTAGGTGGTGAGCTCCTAGCATGGAAATGAAAGTTTTGCACAAAGATATTGGTGAGTAAGAGATACTGTTCGCGTTGGTCGTGGAGGAAAGTGGTGAGGCCTGCATTCTCAGCCAATTCATAGAAATCATCATAAATCCCGGCTGCTCTCAAGAAATTATCACAAGGGCATTCACATGGCCGGACCTCCGCGGTGCGAGGGAGATTATACTTGGGCCTCTTATCCTCCTCACTTTGCTTATCCTTCGAGCTTCGGCTGGATGAGCCCCTCAAAAATCTCTTCATCTTTTTCTGAAAATATGTGAAATTTTTAGTAACTTCAAAATAAAAGTGAACCAAACTCAACAAAATTGATAGCAACTACTCCCACAAGTGCCTAGAGGATATATCATGCATTAAAACTACTTTTGACCATATAAATTTGACATGCAAGCTCAAGAATAGGGTCACCTAAGCAGCAAAAATATGCAATGAATAACGCACTAGAACAAAAACTAATTGGACCATTGGAGGAGTCACATACCAAAGAACAATCCCCCAAAGCAGTTTTGTGAATGGAGCTTTGAGCTAGGAGATTGAAAATGGCAGCAAGATGAGCTTGGACTCGGGTTTGAGCTGGTTAGTGATGTTTGTGGGAGGAGGAAGGAATGTGTGGTAGCAAAATAAGTGGAGGGGAGCCACCATGGGCCCATGAGGCAGGGGGCGCCCAGGGGGTAGGGCGCGCCCTGGACCCTCGTGGCCAGGTGCTTGCTCCCCCTGTTGTGTTCTCAGTGCTAGATATTCTCAAATATTCCAGAAAAAATCATATTTAAATTTCATGGCATTTGGAGAACTTTTATTTTCGGGGTATTTTTTATTGCATGGATTATTCAGAAAACAGACAGAAATTACTATTTTTTGCTTTATATATACCTACTATTAAATGGGTGATTGCTTCTTACTCCCAAACTTTCGTCTGTTTCGTCCGTCCGTCACAGTAATAATTTTCGTACGTGCAGCTCACTCGCCGGCACGATCGCTTGAGGCCTCGCCCTGTGCGCCCGCTCCCTGTGCCTAAGTGGGCCTCAAAGCAACAAATTGGCCCAGCTATTTTTTCCTCAAAAAAATAAATTGGCCCGGCTATTTTCATATGTCATTTCCTCTCCTACACGCACACATTGTTCCCCCGCTCAACCCCCCCCCCCCCCGCATAAATCGTTCCCAACCTCCAGTCCAGCGCCAACGGGAGAAACCAACTAAGCTAGATTACACAACTTTGATGAGCTTTAGGTTCTTCGCCAAATTAAATAGTACCATATCGCTTATCTATACCAAGTCCAACCAGTTTTTATAGGTCTGCGAATTGACTCTAAAAGAAGCTACGTTGAGAAAAGAAAAGGAGGAGTCAGCCCGCTCCAAGGAGGAGTCAGCCCGCTCCAAGGAGGAGTGGCATGTACACGAATTATTATGGGGAGGAAATATGAAGGCATAAGAAAGGAGCGGCATCTACTACACAGGTTATTGGAAGCAAACAAAATGGAGAGTACCTGCCATGCTTGAACAGAGAAGGAGCGGACTATTAATTATGTGGTGGGATCCATAACATTAATGGGTTGGCTAATTAACGTGTGTTGCTTACCTCTAAGGGAAAAATTGAAAGAGATTGGTTCTGTGTGCTGTCACCGAATAGAGAAACAGAGAGAGACTGATATGAGTAACACACATGATGCTATGTCTCTACTTAATCCTTCCTAAATTATGAACGATTGTGTACAACTTGGTTGTACTCACCAAAACCAAATGCCTAATGTTTCAGTTTGTGGTGTTAAGGTTCACAAAAGATGAATATACGAGTATATCATATTTAGACGGATGTGTCATTGGCGGTGGGATCCACCATGCCTCCATGGCCACAGGAAGAAGAGTGGTTTAAAAAATCCACTATATTATGTGTTGTGCATATGGATACTAAAATTATATGTTTACGACATTGATGTTGACAGCTAATATATTTATACACCCGTTGCAACGCACGGGCCCTTTCCTAGTTTAATATAAATAACAGAAAGTAAAAAGAGGGTACAGAGGTTTGTGTTTTCTAAATTCATCCATCTCATTCTCATCAAATGGAATCCACTAACAAGGTTGATCAGGTCTTGTTAACAAACTCATTTCGAATAACATCGAACCGGAGAATTTTCGAATAACACTAGGTTACCTCAACGGGGATATGCACGTCCCCAATAATAAGAATATCATATTTCTTCTTGACAGTAGATAGAGGAAATTCAAAACCTCCAAAAATAATCGATGGCATTTTTCCAATAGATTTTATATTATGAACTTGAGGTTGTTTCCTCGGAAAGTGTACCATATGCTCGTTGCCATTAACATGAAAAGTGACATTGCCTTTGTTGCAATCAATAACATCCCCTGCAGTATTCAAAAAGGGTCTTCCAAGAATAATAGACATACTATCATCCTCGGGATATCAAGAATAACAAAGTCCATTAACATAGTAACGTTTGCAACCACAACAGGCACATCCTCACAAATACCGACAGGTATAGTAGTTGATTTATTAGCCATTTGCAAAGATATTTCAGTAGGTGTCAACTTATTCAAATCAAGTCTACGATATAAAGAGAGAGGCATAACACTAACACCGGCTCCAAGATCACATAAAGCAGTTTTAACATAGTTTCTTTTAATGGAGCATGGTATAGTTGGTACTCCGGGATCTCCTAGTTTCTTAGGTATTCCACCCTTAAAAGTATAATTTGCAAGCATGGTGGAAATTTCAGCTTCCAGTATCTTTCTTTTATTAGTAACAATTTCTTTCATATACTTAGCATAAGGATTCATATTGAGCATATCAGTTAATCGCATACGCAAAAAGATAGGTCTAATCATTACAGCAAAGCGCTCAAAATCCTCATCATCGTTTGTCTTGGATGGTTTAGGAGGAAAAGGCATGGGTTTCTGAACCCATGGTTCTCTGGAAGCATCAGTTAGTCCATTATAAAAGATATCAAGTAAATCATTTTTCTTAAGGGGATGATCAGGCAAAGAATTAAGTAATTGGAGAATCCTCCCCCAAGCTTGTGGGAGACTCTCTCTTCAATTTGCACAAAATTATATATTTCCCTTAAAACAACTTGTTTCTTATGAGCGGGGAAATATTTAGCAGAGAAGTAATAAATCATATCCTTTGGACTAAGCACACAACCAGGATCAAGAGAATTAAACCATATCTTAGCATCACCCTTTAATGGGAGCGGAAATAATTTAAGGATATAATAATAGCAAGTGTTCTCATCATTAGTGAACAGGGTAGCTATATCATTTAATTTAGTAAGATGTGCCACAACAGTTTCAGATATATAGTCATAGAAAGGATCAGATTCAACTAAAGTAATTATCCTAGGATCAACAGAGAAATCATAATCCTTATCAGTAACAAAGATAGGTGAAGTAGCATAAGCAGGATCATATTTCATTCTAGCATTCAAAGTTTTTTGTTTCGGCTTAGCTAAAAGCTTCTTAAGATCACACCTATCATTGCAAGCAAGAAAATCTCTAGCAGTTTCTACATCCATAACATAGCCCTCAGGCATAACAGGTAATTCATATCTAAGGGGAGAATCCTCATCATCACTTTCATCAATATTATCAGTTTCAATAATTTCATTCTCTCTAGCCCTAGCAAGTTGTTCATCAAGAAATTCACCAAGTGGCACAGTAGTATCAAGCATAGAAGTAGTTTCATCATAAGTATCATGCATAGCAGAAGTGGCATTATCAATAACATGTGACATATCAGAATTAATAGCAGAAGCAGGTTTAGGTGTCGCAAGCTTACTCAAAACAGAAGGTGAATCAAGTGCAGAGCTAGATGGTAGTTCCTTACCTCCCCTCGTAGTTGAGGGATAGATCTTGGTTCTTGGACCTTTCAAGTTCTTCATAATGATAAGCAGATATAAATCCCAAGTGACTCAAAGAATAGAGCTATGCTACCCGTCAACGGCGCCATAAAATAGTCTTGATAACCCACAAGTATAGGGGATCACAACAATTTTCGAGGGTAGAGTATTCAACCCAAATTTATTGATTCGGCACAAGGGGAGCCAAAGAATATTCTCAAGTATTAGCAGCTGAGTTGTCAATTCAACCACACCTGGAAACTTAATATCTGCAGCAAGGTATTTAGTGGCAAAGTAATATGATAGTAGTGGTAATGATGGTAAAAGGTAACGGTAGCAAAAGTAATATTTTTGGTGTTTTATAGTGATGATAACAGTAGCAGCGGAAAAGTAAATAAGAGAAGAACAATATATGGAAAGCTCGTAGGCAATGGATCGGTGATGGAGAATTATGCCGGAGGCGGTTCATCATGTAACAGACATAACATAGGGTGACACAGAACTATCTCCAATTCATCAATGTAATGTAGGCATGTATTCCAAATATAGTCATACGTGCATATGGAAAAGAACTTGCATGACATCTGTTGTCCTACCCTCCCGTGGCAGCGGGGTCCTATTGGAAACTAAGGGATATTAATGCCTCCTTAGTATTAGCACATAGTGAATACATGAACTCCTCAAACTACGATCATCACCGGGAGTGGTCCCGATTATTGTCACTTTGGGGTTGCCGGATCATAACACATAGTAGGTGACTATAGACATGCAATATAGGATCAAGACCTCTCATATATTAATGAAAACATAATAGGTTCAGATCTGAAATCATGGCACTCGGGCCCTAGTGACAAGCATTAAGCGTAGCAAAGTCATAGCAACATCAATCTCAGAACATAGTGGGTACTAGGGATCAAACCCTAACAAAATTAACTCGATTACATGATAAATCTCATCCAACCCATCATCGTCCAGCAAGCCTACGATGGAATTACTGACGCATGGCGCCCCCCCTGACATGGCGAACTCCCACCCTTGTGGACAGGTGGAGGCCCCCCTGACGTGGATCTTCCTTCTAGTATTTTTTATATAATCCAAAATAATTCTCTGTTGATTTTCAGGTCATTCCGAGAACTTTTATTTCTACACAAAAATAACACCATGGTAATTCTACTGAAAACAATGTCAGCCCGGGTTAGTTCCATTCAAATCATGCAAGTTAGAGTCCAAAACAAGGGCAAAAGTGTTTGGAAAAGTAGATACGACGGAGACGTATCACATATCTAGTAAAGTACGATTACGACGTTCGGACACACCATTACGTTGTGGTGTTCCGGGTGGCGTGAGTTGCGAAACTATTCCGCATTGTTTCAAATGAAGACCAAACTCGTAACTCAAATATTCTCATCCACAATCAGATCGTAGAAACTTTATTTTCTTGTTACGATGATTTTCCACTTCACTCTGAAATTCTTTGAACTTTTCAAATGTTTCAGACTTATGTTTCATCAAGTAGATATACCCATATCTGCTCAAATCATCTGTGAAGGTGAGAAAATACCGATACCCGTCGCGGGCCTCAATATTCATCGGACCACATACATCAGTATGTATGATTTCCAACAAATCTGTTGCTCGCTCCATAGTTCCGGAGAACGACGTTTTAGTCATCTTGCCCATGAGGCATGGTTCGCAAGTACCAAGTGATTCATAATCAAGGGATTCCAAAAGTCCGTCAGAATGGAGTTTCTTCATGCGCTTTACCCCAATATGACCTAAACGGCAGGGCCACAAATAAGTTGCACTATCATTATCAACTCTGCATCTTTTAGCTTCAATATTATGAATATGTGTATCACTACTATCGAGATTCATCAAAAATAGACCACTCTTCAAGGGTGCATGACCGTAAAAGATATTACTCATATAAATAGAACAACCATTATTCCCTAATTTAAATGAATAACCGTCTCGCATCAAACAAGATCCAGATATAATGTTCATGCTCAATGCTGGCACGAAATAACAATTATTTAGGTCTAAAACTAATCCCGAAGGTAGATGTAGAGGTAGTGTGCCGACCGCGATCACATCGACTTTGGAACCATTTCCCACGCACATCGTCACCTCGTCCTTAGCCAATCTTCGCTTAATCCGTAGCCCCTGTTTCGAGTTGCAAATATTAGCAACAGAACCAGTATCAAATACCCAGGTGCTACTGCGAGCATTAGTAAGGTACACATCAATAACCTGTATATCACATATAGCTTTGTTCACCTTGCCATCCTTCTTATCCGCCAAATACTTGGGGCAGTTCCGCTTCCAGTGACCAGTCCCTTTGTAGTAGAAGCACTCAGTCTTAGGCTTAGGTCCAGACTTGGGTTTCTTCACTTGAGCAGCAACTGGCTTGCTGTTCTTCTTGAAGTTCCCCTTCTTCCCTTTACCCTTTTTCTTGAAACTGGTGGTCTTGTTGACCATCAACACTTGATGCTCCTTCTTGATTTCTACCTCCGCAGCCTTTAGCATTGCGAAGAGCTCGGGAATCGTCTTATCCATCCCATGCATATTATAGTTCATCACAAAGCTCTTGTAGCTTGGTGGCAGTCATTGAAGAACTCTGTCAATGGCTGAGGGAGTCCTGGATTGGGGGGTCTCTGGATGGTTGGACTATATCCTTTGGTATGTGGAACTTATTTTGCAGGGTCGGACACTATCCTTGTATTCAAATTCTTCCGTCGTGTATTCGGAGGAGGAACCCGCCTTGTAATGCTGAAGACAATACTGCGCGCCGGACTCATCGTCATTGAAGCCTGGTTCAGGGGCTACTGAGGGAATCCTGGATTGGGGGGTCTCCGGATAGCCGGAGTATATCCTTTGGCCGGACTGTTGGACTATGAAGATACAAGATTGAAGACTTCGTCTCGTGTCTGGATGGGACTCTACTTGGCGTGGAAGGCAAACTAGGCAATACGGATGTGTATATCTCCTCTTTTGTAACCGATCTTGTGTAACCCTAGCCCTCTCCGGTGTCTATATAAACCGGAGGGTTTTAGTCTGTAGGACAATAGACAATCATACCATAGGCTAGCTTCTAGGGTTTGGCCTCTCTGATCTTGTGGTAGATCTACTCTTGTACTACCCATATCATCAATATTAATCAAGCAGGACGTAGGGTTTCACCTCCATCAAGACGGCCCGAACCTGGGTAAAACATCGTGTTCCCTGCCTCCTATTACCATCCGCCTTAGACGCACAGTTCGGGACCCCCTACCCGAGATCCACCGGTTTTGACACCGACATTGGTGCTTTCATTGAGAGTTCCTCTGTGTCGTCGCCGTTAGGCTTGATGGCTCCTACTATCATTGATGGCGATGTAGTCCAGGGTGAGACTTTCCTCCCCGGACAGATCTTTGTGTTCGGCGGCTTTGCACAATGGGCCAATTCACTTGGCCATCTGGAGCAGATTGAAAGCTACGCCCCTGGCCACCAGGTCAGGTTTGGAAGCTTAAACTACACAGCCGATGTCCGCGGAGACTTGATCTTCGACGGGTTCGAGCCTCTGCCTTGTGCGTCACGCGGTCACGATGAGTACGATTTACCTCTACCATCAGATAGTGTCCAGGAGATCGCACCGGCAGCCGCTCCGACCCTCAATTCGGAGCCAGTTGCGCCGTCCGTGGACGGGTGGATGGACCCCGCCATGGAGGCCTTACCCTCAGTGGCGATCGAGCCGAACATCGACCTTACCTTGCACGAGAGCCGTGTTGTTAAACTGCCGGATCTTTCTCCGGCCACGGACTCCGAACCGCCTGCGCCAGATCCTATTGAATCCGATTGGGCGCCGATCATGGAGTTTACCTCCGCGGATATTTTTCAGCACTCGCCCCTTGGTGACATACTGAACACATTAAGGTCCCTCTCCTTGTCAGGAGGATCCTGGCCGAACTATGTCCGACAGGATTGGGATGCGGATGACGAAGAAATTCGCCGCCCACCCACCACCCACTCAGTAGCCACTGTTGATGACTTAACCGACATGCTCGACCTCGACTCTGAAGACATCAACGGTATGGATGACGATGCAGGAGACAAACAGGAACCACTGCCCACAGGGCACTGGACGCCCACTTCATCACATGACGTATACATGGTGAACACACCAAAAGAAAACAACGACGAGGAACGGAAGGACGCAACAAAGGGTTGTCCCCTCGAGAAGCAGACAAAGCGGCGGTGTAAGCGCCGCTCCAAATCCTGCCTCGACAGAAACAGCGATCATATAGACCCAGCGTTAGAGCAGGGTGAACCATCGCCGGACCATGGCAACACGGAGAATCAAACTGAACAACCTGACTCTGTCAAAGATAATAGTCCGGACGACCTCACACCAGACAGACACCCGGAGCAACAGAATGCCCATCAAAGGCTTGTTGCCACCAAGAGGAGTCTAAAAAAGCAGAAGCAAAGACTCAAGGCTGCACAAGACACACTCGGAATCAGATGGAGCAAAGTACTCAACGCAGCAGCGAAGTACGACGGTAATCGCCCCACCAAGAGCTACCCGAAGCGGAAGTTGCTACCTGAATTCGATGAGGAGGCCTTAGATCCCCCGCAACCAAAAATTAAAACGGCCACCTGACCGGATAGACGTCCTCACGGCCAACATAGAGCGGCAAACAACGCCACACATAAGCCAATACGCGATCCACGCGAGGGCTTGCATCAAAAGGACGGCGCAACCAGATCCATCTATGGACCACGCAAGCGCGCTCCAGCATACGATGCAACACAACAAACATCCGAACAATGCGGTACACCCAGATACAGGGGTGCCGCACACCCCCTATGTTTCACCGATGAGGTGCTGGACCATGAATTTCCAGAGGGATTCAAACCCGTAAACATAGAGGCATACGACGGAACAACAGACCCTGGGGTCTGGATTGAGGACTATATCCTCCATATCCATATGGCTCGAGGAGATGATCTCCACGCCATTAAGTACTTACCCCTCAAGCTCAAAGGGCCAGCTCGGCACTGGCTTAAAAGCCTCCCCGAAAACTCCATTGGAAGCTGGGAAGAGCTCGAAGACGCTTTTCGGGCAAATTTTCAAGGGACTTATGTCCGACCTCCGGATGCGGACGATTTGAGTCATATAACTCAACAGCCCGGAGAGTCAGCCCGAAAGCTTTGGAACAGGTTTCTTACTAAAAAGAACCAAATAGTTGACTGTCCGGACGCCGAAGCCTTGGCAGCTTTTAAGCATAGCGTCCGCGACGAATGGCTTGCCAGACACCTCGGCCAAGAAAAGCCGAGAACAATGGCAGCATTAACAAGCCTCATGACCCGCTTTTGCGCGGGTGAGGACAGCTGGCTAGCCAGATGCAGCACCAGCGACCCAAGTACATCCGAAGTTAGAGATGAAAACGGGAAATCACGACGCAGCAAAAATAATAAGCGCCGGAATAAAGAAGACAGCCCGAAGAGCACGGCGGTAAATGCTGGATTCAGAAGCTCTCGGCCAGGTCAGCAAAAGCCGCCCTCTAAAGGCGTCAGAGATGAACTGTCCAGCCTCAACAAAATTCTGGACCAAATATGTCAAATCCATAGCACCCCTGGTAAACCCGCTAATCATACCCATGGAGAATGTTGGGTCTTCAAGCAGTCCGGCAAGCTCAACGCCGTACACAAGGGGGAGGATACACCAAGCGAAGACGAGGATGAGCCTCTCAAGCAAGACACTGGGGAACAAAAGAAATTTCCACCAGAAGTCAAAACAGTAAACGTGTTACACGTGATCAAGGGGAGAAACAAAGCGGCACTCCCAGATAAATATTCCCAAGGGCCTATCACCGCGGAGTCCTGCCACTGGTCGTCTCAACTGATCACTTTTGACCATCGGGATTACTCAGCAAGTATCCGGCGTGCAGGATGGGCTGCCTTGGTATTAGACCCAAATAAATTGACGGATACCACTTCACACGAGTCCTGATGGATGGTGGCAGCAGTCTAAACCTGATATATCAGGACACAATCCGCAAAATGGGGATAGACCCAACAAAAATTTGCCTCAGCAATACTACCGTTAAAGGAGTAACGCCAAGCCCTGGGGCTCATTGCACGGGCTCCCTGCTACTAGAAGTTATATTCGGCTTCCCCGATAACTTCCGTAGCGAAAATTTAACCTTCCACATTGCTCCGTTCCATAGTGGCTATCAAGCACTACTTGGACGCGAAGCTTTCGCTCGCTTTAATGCAATACCGCATTACGCTTCCTTCATGCTTAAGATGCCCGGTCCACGTGGCATCATTATAGTAAATGGAAATATTGAGCGATCCCTGTGCCGAGGAGGGTGCGGCTGCCTCGGTAGTCGCACACTAACACGGCCTCACCAACTAAATTATTCGATAGGTCGTCAAGACCATGGACACGGTTAGACGAGTCTGGCGCAGCTATATGAAATTCATACAGGTTTGATGGCCACACCCCTATCACAAACACAAGGGGCTCAACGCGCGCAGACAAGTGGCAATTTTTACTCATCTTGAAATTTACATGGTTTCTTTAAAACCTACCTTTTTGCATGACAACTTTTCACCTAAGTTCCTCTCTTTTACAGATGACCACCGTGCTACACCCGTCCAGGATACGGCACAACGGAGATACAGGCGCAGACGTGCAGCAGGGACCCGTCCCAAGGATTCTTTTCAGATTAAGACCCTGCGTCAACCTTTTTTACTGTCTCTTGTTGATACACATCCCTCGGATTCTCAGTACAATTGAGAAGGATGCTGGCGTCTTGGCATGTGGCCACGTCAGAATAATGCACGTACCTGGACACCAGGGGCTTCTTACAAAGGGTACTGTTTAGGCCCGGTTTATACCATAAAGACCGAATACCTTAGGGAGTGTTCGGCGTCGCGAGTTTGGCCTTACATGCATCAGCTCCGAATCAAGTCTTCGGTCAAATGTTGGGTTTTCCCGGCTCCTATTTTTTGGTACCTTATGTTCTGCTCTATCGGCTAAGGTAGCACTAGGAGAACTACTGCGATTGTGCCCCGGGTCATCCGGATGAGCACCTCAGTAGAGAAAGCCGAAAACTGACTGTCATGATATAGCGTGAGACTGGTCAACCACTCGATGACCTATCGGAATGTTAGAATTCCTCCGCCTTAACGAAGGGTCGTTTCCCGACTAGGCATGTACGTGCCCCGAATTTGGGAGAGTGCGGAGCCACCAGGGGCTATATAGTAGCCCCACCATCAAACTCCTATGGCTAAGTGAAAGTGTTAAAGTATTATAGTCTGGTTGCCTCGTTTGCTGCGCTATCACCTCCTTAATAGGGCCAAGACGTTGGGTTAAGTGTGAACACGCGTCTTCTGCGAACACCTCCGCATTATATGCGTGGGGGCTGAAGCCGATGACTGCAATCTTTCAGGTTATACACATGTATACATAAACGGTTGCACATGAGGCATCATATTACTTTTAGGCAAAAGTATAAACACAGCCTTAATAAATTTCATAAAAACATTGTGTTTACAATGGGAATACATGTCACTCAAACATAATATTCTTCGAGCACTGGGCCTCTATCAAACGAGCACCCTTGAGAACCTCTTCGAAATAGTGCTCGGCAGCCACTCGGCCTATGGCCGAACCCTGCGCCGCAATGGTAGCATCCATCTCTGCCCAGTATGCTTTAACACGGCCAAGGGCCATCTGTGAGCCTTCTATGCACGCTGACCTCTTCATCGCATTGATGCGCGGCACCGCACCAAGGAACTGCTGCACTAAGCTGAAATAGTTGTTCGGGTTCGGCTTTTCCGGCCACAGCTGATCCACGACATACCTCATGGCGAGTCCGGACAACCTATTGAGTTTGGCCCATTCGGCTAGTTGATCAGTCAATGGAAGCGGACGCTCTGGAACGTTAAATTGCGACCAGAACAGCTTGTCCACTTCACGATCTGTTTGATCTTGGAAGTATTTGGCCGCATCGACAGCGCTCGCCGCCAAGTCCATATACGCATCTGCCGAACAGCCGATCCAGAGGGGCATACCGTGGATCTCCGAACTTCCTCCGCAGCATGAAGGGCTTCCCAGCCGCAATATCCCCGGCTTCACGCAGCTCCTCCTTCTTCGCTCTCATAGCAGAGCGGGTGTCTTTGGCTGTCATCGTGGCCTTTTCAAGGTTCATCGCCTTCACTCGGTTTTCTTCTTCAAGGAACTGGCAACAATCGGCAGTGTCTTTTAACTTTACAGCCATCTTGGCCATTTTATCTTTGCTCTCGCAATGCGCGGCCTTCTCGGCCCTCAACTCTTTGGCCGCCTTCAAAGCAGCCGCATTACTACTCCTTGCTTGTTCTTTGGCTCGGGCAAGTTCCGCCCGAAGGGTCTCCACGGTGGCAGCTCCATCTGCAGTCAAAACATATTAAAGATACTGGCATCATGCTGCTCTTACTATGTGACATTCACCAGAAAGCATTACTTACCCTGTGCCTCGTCAAGCCGCTTGTTAACAAGCTCGATGTCGGCATCTGCCGCATCTAGTTGCCACTTTAGTTCGGCAAACTCATTAGTCCGGCTAGCCACCGGAGCTTCCACCACCTGCACATAAAGGCAGTTTGGTTACTACCTGGGACTATGATCCTCTGTTCGCCGCCGTTCTCGACGACTACCGGAGTCTCAGGGGCTACTATCTACACAGGGCACACCTAAAAATGTGCGGTACTATCAAAAAGTATCACGTACCTCAAAGCCTGTTAGTAGACTCATAAAGGCTTCATGCAATCCGCTTTCGGCGGACGAAATTCTTTCCATCACCGTACCCATTAACGTACGGTGTTCTTCTGAGATGGCCGCTCGCTCCAACAGCCCCCTCAGTATGTCTGACCGCATACCAGACGGTGCCGGACTCTTTTGTTTGCTCTCTTCAAGAGCCGGATGCTGAGGACTTCGGGTGAAGGGCTAAGATCCCCCGAAGACGAGCTCTGCTGAGAAGGGCTAAGATCCGAACTACAAGATAAATACTTCGGTTATTTTCCTCAGGAGTGAAGTAGTATATCTTCACTATTAAAGTACTTTTTGATTACTTACATCTCGTTAGAGGGCAGATCCCCACGCAGACTTTGTGCGGCAAGAGCACCCTCCAAGGCAGGACCCTTTGGTGGAGACTTCTTCTCCCGTTTGGAAACCGTGGTTTCCGGATCTTCAGGGGTAGTCCTCTTCCTTCCCCGGGGTGAGAGAATATCAGATTCCTCCCCTGGGTTATCCTCCCTCACGGAGGCGCCCGTTCCCTCAGTCGGAATGGGTAGCGGTGGAGGCCGGCTTTCGCCCCCTTTATTCCCCCCTTTATCTTCCTGTGAGGGCTCTGGGCAAGGTGCTAGCTCGAGCATATTTGCCAACACCGGATTCTCCAAGCCTTCCGGAAGGGGGGCCGAACACCGGATCATCTTCGCCTTTGTTATCCAGTCTTGGTCAAAGAGCAATTTCTCAGAATGACATCATGATAAATGAAAGACGGTGTGTTCGGCTAGAGGATAACTTACTTGGTCGGTGGTGCGGTTGCTGCTCAGGCCCACGTCCTCGGTAGTGTCCGGACACTCTATCTGGGGTCCGAAGAATGATTTATACATCTCCTCATGCGTCAAGCCAAGGAAATCCTGAATAGCGTGTGGTCCTTCTGGGTTGAACTCCCACATGCGGAGGGGCCGGCGTTTGCATGGCTCGATTCGTCGAACCAGCATGACTTGCATTACCATAATCAAACTAAAATCTCCTTCGAAGAGATCTCGAATGCGGCGCTGCAGTACAGGCACGTCCTTGGCTGGACCCCAGCTCAGCCCTCTGCTAATCCATGACATCAGTTGTGGTGGAGGGCCTGAGCGGAAAGCGGGGGCAGCCACCCACTTGGCACTTCTAGGAGCTGTGATGTAAAACCAATCCCGTTGCCATAATCCGGACACCTCTGGAATGGAACCCTTTGGCCATGGAGCTCCAGCGATCTTGCTTATTAATGCACCTCCGCATGCTGCGTGCTGCCCCTCGACCATCTTCGGCTTCACATCAAAGGTCTTGAGCCACAGGCCGAAGTGAGGGGTAATGCGGAGGAAGGCCTCACATACGACAATAAATGCCGAGATATGGAGAAAGGAGTCCGGGGCTAGATCGTGGAAATTTAGCCCGTAATAAAACATCAACCCCCTAACGAAGGGATCCAGAGTGAGACCTAGACCTTGGAGGAAGTGGGAGATGAACACGACGTCTTCGTTGGGTTCAGGAGTAGGGACGACCTGCCCTCGGGCAGGCAGCTGATGCGAAACCTCGGCGGTCAGGTATCTGGCCTCCCTCAACTTCTTGATGTCTACTTCCGTAACGGAGGAGGGCATCCACCGGCCTTGAAGGCTAGATCCGGGCATGATTGAAGGTCCGGAGCACCTGACCTGGGCTTTGGGTGTTAGAACTCAAGGCGGGGGAAGGATTCGATTGAGCACGGGAGGGAAAAAAGTAAAAGCCTTATCCCTTTATAAAGAGGGTGAATATCAAGCATCCTCTTTGTAGCCGTTTGGGACTTGCCTATAATCTAGGAGTCCTAGACACGGTTGGGTTACCCACGACTGTATTGATGAGAATCCCGTAATTAGGGGAACACGATCTCTGCTTTGACAAGACGTGTCAAAAAACTGCCTCGCGTTATGTGCGGGGCTAGTTAAAGGAAAAGGTTCGAATAATCACCGGGCCATGGCATAAGGTCCTGTTGCCAAAACAAGTCAGCAAATTAGATTTGTGGAAATATTATTCACTCTACGATGGTATGTGGAACTTAGTTTGCAGGGTCGGACACTATCCTTGTATTCAAATTCTTCCGTGGTGTATTCGGAGGAGGAACCCGCCTTGCAATGCTGAAGACAATACTGCGCGCCGGACTCATCGTCATTGAAGCCTGGTTCAGGGGCTACTGAGGGAATCCTGGATTGGGGGGTCTCCGGATAGTCAGAGTATATCCTTTGGCCGGACTGTTGGACTATGAAGATACAAGATTGAAGACTTCGTCTCGTGTCCGGATGGGACTCTACTTGGCGTGGAAGGCAAACTAGGCAATACGGATGTGTATATCTCCTCCTTTGTAACCGACCTTGTGTAACCCTAGCCCTCTCCGGTGTCTATATAAACCAGAGGGTTTTAGTCCGTAGGACAACAGACAATCATACCATAGGCTAGCTTCTAGGGTTTAGCCTCTCTGGTCTCGTGGTAGATCTACTCTTGTACTACCCATATCATCAATATTAATCAAGCAGGATGTAGGGTTTTACCTCCATCAAGAGGGCCCGAACCTGGGTAAAACATCGTGTTCCCCGCCTCCTATTACCATCCGCCTTAGACGCACAGTTCGGGACCCCCTACCCGAGATCCCCCGGTTTTGACACCGACAATGGCACAATCATTAGGAAGATTAACTCCCAGTTGAGTCAAGTGGTTGTGGTACCCAGACATTCTGAGTATATATTCACTGGCAGAACTATTCTCCTCCATCTTGCAGCTGTAGAACTTATTAGAGACTTCGTATCTCTCAACCCGGGCATTTGCTTGAAATATTAACTTCAACTCCTGCAACATCTCATATGCTCCATGACGTTCAAAACGTTGTTGAAGTCCTAGTTCTAAGCCGTAAAGCATGGCACACTGAACTATCAAGTAGTCATCATCTTTGCTCTGCCAAATGTTCATAACATTTAGCATTGCTCCTGCAGCGGGTTTGACACCTAGCGGTGCTTCCAGGACGTAATTCTTCTGTGCAACAATGAGGATAATCCTCAAGTTACGGACCCAGTTCGTGTAATTGCTGCCATCATCTTTCAACTTTTCTTTCTCAAGGAACACATTAAAATTCAACAGAACAACAGCACGGGCCATCTATCTACAACATCATAGATATGCAAAATACTATCAGGTATTAAGTTCATGATAAATTAAAGTTCAATTAATCATATTACTTAAGAACTCCCACTTAGACAGACATCCCTCTAATCATCTAAGTGATCACATGATCCATATCAACTAACCCATGTTCGATCATCACGTGAGATGGAGTAGTTTTCAATGGTGAACATCACTCTGTTGACCATATCTACTATATGATTCACACTCGACCTTTCGGTCTCAGTGTTCCGAGGCCATATCTGCATATGCAGCTCGTCAAGTTTAACCCGAGTATTCTGCGTGTGCAAAACTGGCTTGCACCCGTTGTATGTGAACGTAGAGCTTATCATACCCGAGCATCATGTGGTGTCTCGGCACGACAAACTTTCACAACGGTGCATACTCAGGGAGAACACTTATACCATGAAATTTAGTGAGAGATCATCTTATAATGCTACTGTCGATCTTGTGCATAAAAGATAAACATCACGTGCAATCAATATAAGTGATATGATATGGCTATCATCATCTTGTGCATGTGATCTCCATCTCCAAAGCATCGTCATGATCACCATCGTCACCGGCTTGACACCTTGATCTCTATCAAAGCATCATTGTCGTCACGCCAACTATTGCCTCCACGACTATCGCTACCGCTTAGTGATAAAGTAAAGCAATTACATGGCGATTGCATTTCATACAATAAAGCGACAACCATATGGCTCCTGCCAGTTGCCGATAACTGTGTTACAAAACATGATCATCTCGTGCAATAAAATTTAGCATCATGTCTTGACCATATCACATCACAGCATGCCCTGAAAAAACAAGTTAGACGTCCTCTACTTTGTTGTTTCAAGTTTTACGTGGCTGCTACGGGCTGAGCAAGAACCGTTCTTACCTATGAATAAAAACCACAACGCGGTATAGTGATTGCGTTTTGATCTTCAAAAAGAACCCTGTTCGTTCAACATGATTCAACTAAAGCTGGAGAAACAGACACCCACTAGCCACCTGTGTGCGAAGAACGTCGGTAGAACTAGTCTCGCGTAAGCATACGCGTAATGTCGGTCTGGACCGCTTCATCCAACAATGCCGCTGAATCAAGAATCAACTAGTGACGGCGAGCAATATGTATATACCCACGCCCACAGCTCCTTTGTGTTCTACTCGTGCATATAATATCTACGCATAAACCCTGGCTATGATACAACTGTTAGGGAACGTAGTAATTTCAAAAAAAATCCTACACATACGCAAGATCATGGTGATGCAAAGCAACGAGAGGGGAGAGTATCGTCCATGTACCCTCGTAGACCGTAAGCGGAAGCGTTATGAGAACGCGGTTGATGTAGTCGTACGTCTTCAGGATCTGACCGATCCAAGTACCGAATGCACGGCACCTCCGAGTTCAGCACACGTTCAGCTCGATGACGTCCCATGAACTCCGATCCAGCAGAGCTTTGTGGGAGAGTTCCATCAGCACGACGGTGTGATGATGGTGATGATGATGTTACCGACACAGGGCTTTGCCTAAGCACTGCTACGATATGCACTTGTGTGTCTTTAGGTTCCCCTGCCCCCGTATATAAAGGAGCAAGGGGGAGGCCGGCTGTGACGCCCCCGATTCAATCGTACACTAATCATGCACGCAAATGTGTACGATCAAGATCAGGGACTCACGGGAAGATATCACAACACAACTCTACAAATAAAATAAGTCATACAAGCATCATAATACAAGCCAGGGGCCTCGAGGGCTCGAATACATGTGCTCGATCATAGACGAGTCAGCGGAAGCAACAATATCTGAGTACAGACATAAGTTAAACAAGTTGCCATAAGATGGCTAGCACAAACTGGGATACAGACCGAAAGAGGCGCAGGCCTCCTGCCTGGGATCCTCCTAAACTACTCCTGGTCGTCGTCGTCGGCCTGCACGTAGTAATAGGCACCTCCAATGTAGTAGTCGTCGTCGACGCTGGCTCCTGGCTCCTAGACTCCAGCCTGTGGTTGCGACAACCAGAAAGAAAGGAAAGGGGAAAAAGGGGGGAGAAAGCAACCGTGAGTACTCATCCAAAGTACTCGCAAGCAAGGAGCTACACTACATATGCATGGGTATATGTGTAAAGAGGCCATATCAGTGGACTGAACTGCAGAATGCCAGAATAAGAGGGGGATAGCTAATCCTGTCGAAGACTACCCTTCTGGCAGCCTCCGTCTTGCAGCATGTAGAAGAGAGTAGATTGAAGTCCTCCAAGTAGCATCTCCAAGTAGCATATCCAGGTAGCATCTCCAAGCGCATCTCCAGTAGCATCGCATAGCATAACCCTACCCGGCGATCCTCCCCTCGTCGCCCTGTGGAAAAGCGATCACCGGGTTGTCTGTGGAACTTGGAAGGGTGTGTTTTATTAAGTATCCGGTTCTAGTTGTCATAAGGTCAAGGTACAACTCCAAGTCGTCCTGTTACCGAAGATCACGGCTATTCGAATAGATTAACTTCCCTGCAGGGGTGCACCACATAGCCCAACACGCTCGATCCCATTTGGCCGGACACACTTTCCTGGGTCATGCCCGGCCTCGGAAGATCAACACGTCGCAGCCCCACCTAGGCAAAACAGAGAGGCCAGCACGCCGGTCTAAACCTAAGCGCACAGGGGTCTGGGCCCATCGCCCATAGCACACCTGCACGTTGCGAGGGCGGCCGGAAGCAGAACTAGCCCCCTTAATACAAGAGCAGGCTTACGTTCCAATCCGGCGCACGCCGCTCCGTCGCTGACGTCTGAAGTGCTTCGGCTGATACCACGACACCGGGATACCCATAACTACTCCCACGTAGATGGTTAGTGCGTATAGGCTCGTAGCCAGACTCAGATCAAATACCAAGATCTCGTTAAGCGTGTTAAGTATCCGCGAACGCCGAACAGGACCAGGCCCACCTGTCTCCTAGGTGGTCTCAACCTGCCCTGTCGCTCTGCCACAAGTAACAGTCGGGGGCCGTCGGGAACCCAGGCCCACCTCTACCGGGGTGGAGCCACCTGTCCTTTCAGCCCCCAACTCCGAACAGTATCACAGGTAATGTAACAGTGTAAAGTATATAGTATATGCCCGTGATCACCTCCCGAAGTGATCACAGCCCAATAGTATAGCATGGCAGACGGACAAGAGTGTAGGGCCACTGATGGAACACTAGCATCCTATACTAAGCATTTAGGATTGCGGGTAAGGTATCAATGACTGTAGCAACAATGACAGGCTATGCATCAGAATAGGATTAACGGAAAGCAGTAACATGCTACACTACTCTAATGCAAGCAGTATAGAGAAGAGTAGGCGATATCTGGTGATCAAAGGGGGGGGCTTGCCTGGTTGCTCCGGCAAGAGAGAGGGGTCGTCAACTCCGTAGTCGATCACAGGGGTACCGGCAGCGGTCTCGGGGTCTACCGTAAAAAGTATCGAAGGGGGGAACATAATAAATAACAGAGCAATCAAATGTAACACAAAGCAAGACGCGGCAATACGTTGTGCTAGGTGTGCCCTAACACGGTAGGTGGTGATACCGACGAAGGGGGGAAACATCCGGGAAAGTATCCCCGGTGTTTCGTGTTTTCGAGCACAGGAGCCGGAGTGGGAAAGTTGCGAGTTTGATAGGTTAGGGATGCGTGGCGGACGAACGGGCTGCGTTTCCGGGTTCGTCTCGTTGTTCTGAGCAACTTTCATGTAGAAAGTATTTTCATCTGAGCTACGGTTTATTTTCTATTAATTTTAAAAGATTTAAATCATTTTCAGGATTTATTTAATTATTTTAATGCAACATTATCCAGAATAGTGCTTGCTGATGTCAGCATGACGTCATCAGTCAACAGAGGTGTTGACTGGGTCAAGCTGACGCGTGGGTCCCATTCGTCATTGACTGATTAGTCTAATTAGGGTTTAATTAAACTATCTACTTAAGTAGTTTAATTAAACATGGTTAATTAACTTAATTAATTCATTAACTATTTTAATTATTAATCAATTAATTTTTAATTAATTAATTAATTATATATTTATTTTTATTTCATTTTTTTTATTAAAACGTTCTGGGGCTGGGGCCCCCATGTCATTGGCCCAAGGGGGCCGTGCGGTTTTCGGGCGCATGGCCGCGCGGTTGTCGCCCGAACGGGCGCGGGCGCAACGGTGCCTAGCACCCGCTCTTTCGGGCGCACCACAGGGGCGGGCGGAGCCGGCAGATCGCCGGAGCAGGGGGGGTTGGTGACCACGGCGGGGCTCGCCGGGCGCCAACCGGGCGGAGAACGGGGATTGCGACGGCGCACTGAACAGGGGCGGACGGAGGGAGGAGCGGGCTCGGCAGGGGTGCCGCTTCGACTGGAGCAGCGGCAGCGGCCAAGGGACGGCGCCGGCGTGGGCGCAGGGCGGCGACAGGGGGGGCCGCGGGGCGCGGTGAGGGAGTGCGGTGAG